>NC_052166.1:2442291-2595737 GCF_902713615.1 Scyliorhinus canicula
CCTACCATGGGGAACCTTATCAAATGCCTTCCTAAAATCCATGTATACTACATCCACTGCTTTACCTTCATCCATGTGCTTGATCACCTCCTCAAAGAATCCAATAAGACTTGTAAGGCAAGACCTACCCCTCACAAATCCGTGCTGACTCTCCCTAATCAAGCAGTGTCTTTCCAGAAGCTCAGGAATCCTATCCTATTAGGGCAGCACGGTAGCATGGTGGTTAGCATAAATGCTTCACAGCTCCAGGATCGCAGGTTCGGTTCCCGGCTGGGTCACAGTCTGTGCGGAGTCTGCATGTCCTCCCCGTGTGTGCGTGGGTTTCCTCCGGGTGCTCCAGTTTCCTCCCACAGTCCAAAGATGTGCGGGTTAGGTGGATTGGACATGCTAAATTGCCCGTAGTGTCCTAAAAAGTAAGGTTAAGGGGGGGGGGGGTTGTTGGGTTACGGGTATAGGGTGGATACGTGGGTTTGAGTAGGGTGATCATTGCTCGGCACAACATCGAGGGCCGAAGGGCCTGTTCTGTGCTGTACCGTTCTATGTTCTATGTTCTATCCCTCAGTACCATTTCCATTACTTTGCCGACCACCGAAGTAAGACTAACTGGCCTGTAATTCCCAGGGTTATCCCTATTCCCTTTTTTGAACAGGGGCACGACATTCGCCACTCTCCAATCCCCTGGTACCACCCCTGTTGACAGTGAGGACGATCATGAGCAGCAATCACGGACCCGGCGAATCCGGCAACGTTCCCCGTGGAATTCATTGTGCTCCACGTGGTACCGGTCGATGCAGGTGTTCCGCCGATTTTTCTGTCGTAAAACTCCTCACATCCTCCGCGGGCATCAACACTTAGCCTTTGAAACAGCGAATCAAGCCCACGTTTCTCCACATGCCCCAGCATGTATTGTCTGGGCAGCACGGTAGCATTGTGGATAGCGCAATTGCTTCAGAGCTCCAGGGTCCCAGATTCGATTCCCGGCTTGGGTCACTGTCTGTGCGGAGTCTGCATGTCCTCCCCGTGTGTGCGTGGGTTTCCTCCGGGTGCTCCGGTTTCCTCCCACAGTCCAAAGATGTGCAGGTTAGGTGGGTTGGCCGTGATAAATTGCCCTCAGGGTCCAAAATTGCCCTTAGTGTTGGGTGGGGTTACTGGGTTATGGGGATCGGGTGGAGGTGTTGACCTTGGGTAGGGTGCTCTTTCCAAGAGCCGGTGCAGACTCGATGGGCCGAATGGCCTCCTTCTGCACTGTAAATTCTAAGATAATCTGTGAATTCTGTGAACTTAAACCATCTCCTGTTGTCCCTTTTCCTCCTCGGACCCTCTCCCTGCATCCACCTCCTCCCGCCCCACCCCTCCCCCCCCCACCCCTCCCCCCCCACCCCTCCCCCCCCCACCCCTCCCCCCCCCCCACCCCTCCCCCCCCACCCCTCCCCCCCCACCCCTCCCCCCACCCCTCCCCCCACCCCTCCCCCCCACCCCTTCCCCCACCCCTCCCCCCACCCCTCCCCCCACCCCTCCCCCCACCCCTCCCCAGGTGTGGTCCAGCAACAGCTGGACTGTGACAGGGCGGCTGTCTCTCGGAAAGATATTTTGGGCTGCTCCTGGATGATGGCTTACAACGGGTACAGCATAACTGGCTATGACACCCAGGCAGGCCTGCTAACGGCGGAGAGCCCCACGGTGAAAACTGAAGTGGACAGCCTCAACAGGGACCCAAAGGCCCTGAAGGACATCTGGGTTGAGGTCCAGGACGCCATTGATTTTCTCAGCCAGCTTCTGGAGGCAGGAGCTGGCACACTTGACCGAGAAGGTGAGACATGGTGGGGTGGGGGGAGTGGGGAGGGTGGGGTGAGTGGGGGAGGGGTGAGTTGGGGGGGGGGGGGGTGGGGTGTGAAGGGATGTGGTGGGGGAGGTTGAGTGGGGGATGGGGTGTGGGGGGTGGGGAGGGTGGGGGGAGTGGGGGAGGGGTGAGTTGGGGGGGGGGGTGTGAGGGGATGCGGTGGGGGAGGTTGAGTGGGGGGTGGGGTGTGGGGGGTGGGGGGGGTGAATGGGTCTGCGGGGGTGAGGAGGTCTGCGAGGGGCGGAGTAGGGGGGGAGTGGGGGTGATGGGGGAGGTTGAGTGTGGGTGGGGAGGGGTGGATGGGTCTGCGGGGGGGGAGCGGGGTCTGCCGGGGTGGTGGGGGGGGTCTGCAAGGGGCGGAATAGGGGGGAGTGGGGGCGATGGGGTAAGTCGGGGGTCTGCAGGTGGGGAGGGGGGCTGAGATGGAGACAGGTGAACATAGAACATAGAACAGTACAGCACAGAACAGGCCCTTCGGCCCTCGATGTTGTGCCGAGCCATGATCACCCGACTCAAACCCACGTATCCACCCTATACCCGTAACCCAACAACCCCCCCCCCCCCCCCCCATTAACCTTACTTTTTAAGGACACTACGGGCAATTTAGCCTGGCCAATCCACCTAACCCGCACATCTTTGGACTGTGGGAGGAAACCGGAGCACCCAGAGGAAACCCACGCACACACGGGGAGGACGTGCAGACTCCACACAGACAGTGACCCAGCCGGGAACCGAACCTGGGACCCTGGAGCTGTGAAGCATTTATGCTAACCACCATGCTACCGTGCTCCCCATAAAGTGGGGGGGGGGGGTGAGTTGGGTGGAGGGGTGAGTGGGGTGAGGGGTGAGTCGGGGGAGAGGTGAGTGGGGGGTCTGCAGGTGGGGAGGAGGGGGGCTGAGATGGGGACGGGTGAGTGGGGAGTGAGTGGGGGGGGAGAGGGGGAGTGGGGGGGGGAGGGGTGAGTTGGAGGGGTGAGTGGGGGGGAGGGGTGAGTTGGAGGGGTGAGTGGGGGGGGTCTGCAATGGGGGAGGGGGGAGTGGGGGGAGTGGGGGAGGGGTGAGTTGGAGGGGTGAGTGGGGGGGTCTGCAGTGGGTGGAGGGGAGGTGAGTCTGCGGGGTTGGGAGGAGGGGGGTCTGTGGGGGGTTAGAGGGGGGGTCTCCGGGGGGGGGTGTGGAGGGGTGGGTAGCACCTCAGTCTGAAGGCCCCCTCCAAGATGGCCTCCCTCCCCTCCTCACCTGGGATGTTAGAACTCTGGGCCCTCCCTCGCTCCCCTCCCCTGCACTAGTCTACCCCTCTCGAAGCCGCAATTGTCTCCCCTCCCCCCTCCCTCCCTCCCTCCCTCCCTCCCTCGCTCCACAAGGCCCGGGAACCGTACACATAAAGAGAGCGAGAGAGTTTGGAACTCGCTCGATAATTGGTGATCAATACCGGGTCAATTCATCATTTTAGATCCGTCTGATTGAGTTTTTTGTTAGCCACAGGTGGTCAGGAATTGCGGGAGCAAAGGTCGTTCAGAATATGTAGATCGCAGATCAGCTGCGATCTCTTAGAATGGTGGAATATGCTGAGAGGGGCTGAATGGGACTCCTCCTGTTCCTGTGTAACAGGCTGGAGAGGGGCTGAATGGGCCTCCTCCTGTTCCTCTGTAACAGGCTGGAGAGGGGCTGAATGGCCTCCTCCTGTCCCTGTGTCACAGGCTCGAGAGGGGCTGAATGGTCTCCTCCTGTTCCTGTGTAACAGGCTGGAGAGGGGCTGAATGGGCCTCCTCCTGTTCCTGTATAACAGGCTGGAGAGGGGCTGAATGGGCCTCCTCCTGTTCCTGTATAACAGGCTGGAGAGGGGCTGATTGGGCCTCTTGTTCCTGTGTAACAGGCTGGAGAGGGGCTGAATGGGCCTCCTGTTCCTGTGTAACAGGCTGGAGAGGGGCTGAATGGGCATCCTCCTGTTCCTGTGTAACAGGCTGGAGAGGGGCTGAATGGTCTCCTCCTGTTCCTGTGTAACAGACTCGAGAGGGGCTGAATGGGCCTCCTCCTGTTCTTGTGTAACAGGCTGGAGAGGGGCTGAATGGGCCTCCTCCTGTTCCTGTGTAACAGGCTGGAGAGGGGCTGAATGGGCCTCCTGTTCCTGTGTAACAGACTGGAGAGGGGCTGAATGGGCCTCCTGTTCCTGTGTAACAGGCCGGAGAGGGGCTGAATGGGCCTCCCCCTGTTCCTGTATAACAGACTGGAGAGGGGCTGAATGGGCCTCCTGTTCCTGTGTAACAGGCTGGAGAGGGGCTGAATGGGCCTCCTGTTCCTGTATAACAGGCTGGAGAGGGGCTGAATGGGCAACCTCCTGTTCCTGTGTAACAGGCTCGAGAGGGGCTGAATGGGCTCCTCCTGTTCCTGTGTAACAGGCTGGAGAGGGGCTGAATGGGCCTCCTCCTGTTCCTGTGTAACAGGCTCGAGAGGGGCTGAATGGGACTCCTCCTGTTCCTGTGTAACAGACCCGAGAAGGGGCTGAATGGGCTCCTCCTGTTGCTGTGTAACAGACCCGAGAAGGGGCTGAATGGGCTCCTCCTGTCCCTGTATAACAGGCTCGAGAGGGGCTGAATGGGCCTCCTCCTGTTCCTGTGTCACAGGCTCCAGAGGGGCTGAATGGGCCTCATCCTGTTCCTGTGCAACAGGCTCGAGAGGGGCTGAATGGGCCTTCTCCTGTTCCTGTGTAACAGGCTCAAGAGGGGCTGAATGGGCCTTCTCCTGTTCCTGCATAACAGGCTCAAGAGGGGCTGAATGGGCCTCCTCCTGTTCCTGTGTAACAGGCTCGAGAGGGGCTGAATGGGCCTCCTCCTGTTCCTGCATAACAGGCTCAAGAGGGGCTGAATGGGCCTTCTCCTGTTCCTGCATAACAGGCTCAAGAGGGGCTGAATGGGCCTCCTCCTGTTCCTGTGTAACAGGCTCGAGAGGGGCTGAATGGGCCTCCTGTTCCTGTGTAACAGGCTGGAGAGGGGCTGAATGAGCTTCTCCTGTTCCTGTGTAACAGATCCGAAAAGGGGCTGAATGGCCCCCTGTTCCTGGGTTACAGGCTGGAGAGGGGCTGAATGAACTTCCTGTTCCTGTGTAACAGGCTCGAGAAGGGGCTGAATGGGCTCCTCCTGTTGCACGTCCCAGGCTGAGGTATGTAGCTGCCAGTATCGGTGGAGCCCGTACCCCAGTGAGAGTGAGAGCCTGGTGTTGGGGGCAGTGACGGGCAGTGGGAGGGAGTGCAGAATTAAAAGTAACTGTTTTTGTCATCAGTGCCTCCCTCAGTGACCGTCTCCTTCAAGGACCTGGAGACGTTTGGCCGTTCCAGCCAGCTTCAGTGTATTGTGGCCGGCTTCTACCCACGAGCTCTCAACGTGAGCTGGCTGAGAAATGGTGGGAGTGTCAACCAGCAATTAGCCCAGACGCCAATCCTCTCAAACGGCGAGAGAACCTTCCAGACAGCTGCATTCATCGACATTGACCCCAAGACAGAGGACACTTATACTTGCTTTGTGGAGCATATCACCTACCCCGAGGGTCACCGCACTGACTGGGGTAGGTCAATCTTAACCAAGCTGTACAGAGACAGAGACATTACATCTCGCCTCAGGCTGAACATGTACCTGTCCTGGGAGTGTTTGATGGGGACAGTGTAGAGGGAGCTTTACTCTGTATCTAACCCCGTGCTGTACCTGTCCTGGGAGTGTTTGATGGGGACAGTGTAGAGGGAGCTTTACTCTGTATCTAACCCCGTGCTGTACCTGTCCTGGGAGTGTTTGATGGGGACAGTGTAGAGGGAGCTTTACTCTGTATCTAACCCCGTGCTGTACCTGTCCTGGGAGTGTTTGATGGGGACAGTGTAGAGGGAGCTTTACTCTGTATCTAACCCCGTGCTGTACCTGGCCTGGGAGTGTTTAATGGGGACAGTGTAGAGGGAGGTTTACTCTGTATCTAACCCCGTGCTGTACCTGTCCTGGGAGTGTTTAATGGGGACAGTGTAGAGGGAGCTTTACTCTGTATCTAACCCCGTGCTGTACCTGTCCTGGGAGTGTTTGATGGGGACAGTGTAGAGGGAGCTTTACTCTGTATCTAACCCCGTGCTGTACCTGGCCTGGGAGTGTTTGATGGGGACAGTGTAGAGGGAGCTTTACTCTGTATCTAACCCCGTGCTGTACCTGTCCTGGGAGTGTTTGATGGGGACAGTGTAGAGGGAGCTTTGCTCTGTATCTAACCCCGTGCTGTACCTGTCCTGAGAGTGTTTGATGGGCACAGTGTAGAGGGAGATTTACTCTGTATCTAACCCCGTGCTGTGCCGGTCCTGGGAGTGTTTGATGGGCACAGTGTAGAGGGAGCTTTACTCTGTACCTAACCCCGTTCTGTACCTGTCCTGAGAGTGTTTGATGGGCACAGTGTAGAGGGAGCTTTACTCTGTATCTAACCCCGTGCTGTACCTGGCCTGGGAGTGTTTGATGGGGACAGTGTAGAGGGAGCTTTACTCTGTATCTAACCCTGTGCTGTACCTGTCCTGGGAGTGTTTGATGGGGATAGTGTAGAGGGAGCTTTACTCTGTATCTAACCCCGTGCTGTACCTGTCCTGGGAGTGTTTGATGGGGACTGTGTAGAGGGAGCTTTACTCTGTATCTAACCCCGTGCTGTACCTGTCCTGGGAGTGTTTGATGGGGACAGTGTAGAGGGAGCTTTACTCTGTATCTAACCCCGTGCTGTACCTGCCCTGGGAGTGTTTGATGGGGACATTGTAGAGGGAGCTTTACTCTGTATCTAACTCCGTGCTGTACCTGCCCTGGGTGTGTTTGATGGGGACAGTGTAGAGGGAGCTTTACTCTGTATCTAACCCCGTGCTGTACCTTTCCTGGGAGTGTTTGATGGGGACAGTGTAGAGGGAGCTTTACTCTGTATCTAGCCCCGTGCTCTACCTGTCCTGGGAGTGTTTGATGGGGGCAGTGTAGAGGGAGCTTTACTCTGTATCTAACCCCGTGCTGTACCTGTCCTGGGAGTGTTTGATGGGGACAGTGTAGAGGGAGCTTTACTCTGTATCTAACCCCGTGCTGTACCTGTCCTGGGAGTGTTTGATGGGGACAGTGTAGAGGGAGCTTTACTCTGTATCTAACCGCGTGCTGTACCGGTCCTGGGAGTGTTTGATGGGGACAGTGTAGAGGGAGCTTTACTCTGTATCTAACCCCGTGCTGTACCTGTCCTGGGAGTGTTTGATGGCGACAGTGTAGAGGGAGCTTTACCCTGTATCTAACCCCGTGCTGTACCTGTCCTGGGAGTGTTTGATGGGGACAGTGTAGAGAGAGCTTTACTCTGTATCTAACCCCGTGCTGTCCTGTCCTGGGAGTGTTTCATGGGGCCAGTGTAGAGGGAGCTTTACTCTGTATCTAACCCCGTGCTGTACCTGTCCTGGGAGTGTTTGATGGGGACAGTGTGGAGGGAGCTTTACTCTGTATCTAACCCTGTGCTGTACCTGTCCTGGGAGTGTTTGATGGGGACAGTGTGGAGGGAGCTTTACTCTGTATCTAACCCTGTGCTGTACCTGTCCTGGGAGTGTTTGTTGGGGACAGTGTAGAGACCTTTACTCTGTATCTAACCCGGTGCTGTACCTGTCCTGGCAGTGTTTGATGGGGACAGTTTAGACAGAACTTTACTCTGTATCTAACCCCATGCTGTACCTGACCTGGGAGTGTTTGATGGAGATAGTGTAGAGGGAGCTTTACTCTGTATCTAGCCCCCTGCTGTGCCTGTCCTGGGAGTGTTTGATGGGGACAGTGTAGAGGGCGCTTTACACTGTATCTAACCCCGTGCTGTGCCTGTCCTGGGAGTGTTTGATGGGGACAGTGTAGAGGGAGCTTTACTCTGTATCTATCCCCGTGCTGTACCTGCCCTGGGAGTGTTTGATGGGGACAGTGTAGAGGGCGCTTTACACTGTATCTAACCCCGTGCTGTGCCTGTCCTGGGAGTGTTTGATGGGGACAGTGTAGAGGGAGCTTTACTCTGTATCTAACCCCGTGCTGTACCTGTCCTGGGAGTGTTTGATGGGGACAGTGTAGAGGGAGCTTTACTCTGTATCTATCCCCGTGTTGTACCTGCCCTGGGAGTGTTTGATGGGGACAGTGTCGAGGGAGAGTTGATCCTGGTGTATCTTGGATCAAACTGGCTGGATAATCGTTTAGAAACAGAGTTTAGGAAAATAAAATTTCCCTGTTCTCAAATGGAGGATATTTTCTCATTTATTCCCATTCTCTTGTCAATCGTCTTTTTCCTCCACTTCCTCGGCCTGGTCTGAAGTTCGCCAACGCAAGGGCCCACTGTCTACTGCGGCCGTTATCGGAATAGTGTTCGGAATTGTGGGAATCCTGACTGCGGTGGGCGGAGGTCTCGTTCGTATGGAGCGTCAAGGTACAGGGGGAGAGGGGGCGGGGTCTGAGCATGGGCCCCATATTCTCAGGGCATTGGGGCATTGTTACTGCCGCCTGTTCAAATGCCAACCTCCAATGGGAGCTCCCAACACCAACCCTGTCTCCCCAACGGGGGTGGCAGGGTATGTGGGGCTTGCAAAGTTACCTGAGGCTCGAGGTTCTTCCTGGAAACCCCCAAAAGGAAACCATTTTTCATGAAGGGGTTTGCCACACCCGGCCCTCTACACACAAGGTGTTGTCACATCTACCTCCTCGTCCGGGAGAGGCGAGGAACCAGGGACAGACCCAGACCAAACAGGGGATAAAATCCTGACGGTCGTCTTTGAGTTTTACAGCACATAAAGAGGCCCTTCAGCCCATCGTTTCTGCACCGGCCTTCAAGCACCTATCCATACTCAGCCCATTTTCCAGCACTTGGTCCATAGCCTCGTCCGCTCTGCCGTTCCGAGTGCTCATCTCAACACTTCTTAACTGTTGTGAGGGTTCCGGCCTCCTCCGGCCTTTCAGGCAGTATTAATTGGGATAGCTGAAGCGTGAAAGGCTCAGAAGGGGCGGAATTCTTAAATTGCATCCAGGAGTGCATTTTGGGCCAGTGCATGGAACGCCCGACAGGAGAGGGGGTGATACCTGCCATAATTTTAGGGAATGAAGCTGGTTAGGTAGTAGAAGCCATTTGGGGAGCATTTCAGTGATAGTGACCCTAACTCGGTAAGATTTAAGGCAGTTATGGAAAAGGACAATGTAAAGTTTCTGAACCGGGGTGGGGGTGGGGGGGGAGGGGGGGCGATTTTAATGCAATGAGATCGGATCTGGCCAAAGTGGGCTGGGAGCAGCTGCTTGGAGGAAAATCCACGTCAGAGCAGTGGGAGTCATTCAGAAAGGAATTCGAGAGAGCACAAAGCCACCATGTTCCTGTAAAGGTCAAGAGTGGGAGCCGAAACCCGGAGAACCCTGGATGGCAAAGGCAATACAGGATTGGATAAGGAAAAAGAGGAAAACTTCTAACAGGCACAGGGGAGGAGGGGGGAGGGGTGGCGCTCAAAACTAGTGAGTCCCCTGGAGGAATATTGAAAGTGCAGGGGGTACTTAAAAAGAAATTTCGAGAGCCAAGAGGGGGCATTGAAAATAAAAGGAAATCCCAAGGTGTTTTCAAAGTTTATTAGAGACCAGAGGGTAACCAGAGCAAAAGTAGGGCCTAATAGGGAGCAAAATAGCAATGTATGTGTGTGTGTGTGTGTGTGGAGCGGAAAGTGGTAGGTGAGGTATTAAATATTTTGCATCTGTGTTCACCAGGAAGAAGGACGATGTAGGTACAGAAAACAGGGAGGGGGGATTTTGATGCCAGTTTCACATTCTCCTGAGTGAAAATAGTCGCTGAATTTTCCACAGATTTTGGTAACAGATCGCCTGGGCCTGTCTCCAGGTAGCGTTTAGGGTGACGAACATCCCTCCCTCCAGGACATTGGACCTCACCTTGAATTAAAACAGACAATTTACAACATGGGAGTGTCAAATTCAGCATTGAGAGAATGCAGGGGTTAGAGGGCAGAGCGGAAAAGGGGCTTGGAATAGCCGCCATGAACTTGTTGAATGATGGACAGGCTTGAGGGGTTGAATGGCCTCCCCCCCAATCCCGCTTCTTGTGTTCGAACTAGTTCATTTGTCAAGATTTGAACCCTGTTTTATCTCCCTTTCAGGACACCAACCTCAGATCGTCGAACCTAAAGGTAATTCTAAACACACACACTCGAAACAATTGACCACAAGCAGTGACAGGGTGAGGACCGCATTAGTACTCACAGCATGCTCTGCTTTCCCACAGTGCTTTTCCAGAAATGTCAGCGGGGGCCGATGTCGAACCGGACTCAGACCAGCATGCGTCCGAATGCCTCGGCCTCCAGTGCAACGTCAGGTAACGCACCTGGGAACAAGGTCATCACAAGTCTGGTTACTAGGCTCCAGCTCTGGGTCCCACACTCTGACACGAGGGCAGCGTCCATCCGACCCTGGGGAATGGGAAAACTGGCCCGTTAACCGAACCAGCTCCCTTATTTGTCTAACTGTCACCCTGACGGCACAGAACTTCCTGAGCAAAGGCCCAGGCTGCCAAATCTTTTTATCTCAGACTCACCAGGGCAGATGCAAGAATTCCAAATTTCAGAGCAAACTGCAATTTATACCACAGGGTTACAGGTTGCCGATTGGCTAGCAAGATGTCTCTGATTGGCCACGGCGTTGCCATGGAGAATGCACCAGGGTGTTATCACCCACCGCACTTTTGTTCAACTTTTAAAACTCCAATACCTGGACATGTTCCTTCTACTTGCAGAGGACTGGTTCCCGCGTTGCAATATATGTGCCTTTAGCAAGTATAAGTGAGCCACATTGCAAACGCGACTGATCATCTTGGAATGGTGATTGGCGTAATTCCCCGCAGGCTGACTGTGCTGTCCAATTGCGGAATCACAAGTAACGTCAGACACTATGTTCTGAGTTTATCTCGCGGAGCTAGTTAAGCATGGGCGAACAGTCAAAGGGATGTACCATTTGATATGATCTGCCACCGCCAGTCATTGTGACGTATGGCCTAACATAGGTGGCAACACATGGCCATTGAAATTCATGTGCCACATTCCTCATTAGTCAGGCTCGCAATATAGCTCACTGCTTTAGCATTGCTCAAGGTCATAGGTCAGATCTGGTACAGACTGGAGGCACTGAAGGATGGACTCTATCATTTCTTACTCTGTCTTGGGCCCCACCATCTTCAGTTTCTTCCTCAAAGACCTTCACTCCTGTGCAAGGTCAGAATGCGGATGCTCGCTGATGATATCAGCACGGTTACACAGTGGTTAGCAAAGTTGCTTCCCAAAGCCTGTCCATGATCTACAAGGCACAAGTCAGGAGTGTGATGGAAACTCTCCACTTGCCTGGATGAGCGCAGCTCCAACAACACTCAAGAAGCTCAACACCATCCAGGATAAAGCAGCCCCGCTTGATCGACACCCCATCCACAAACATTCACTCCCTCCACCACCGACGCACAGTGGCAGTCGTGTGTCCCATCTACAAGATGCACCGCAGCAACTCACCAAGGCTCCTTAGGCAGCACCTTCCAAACCCACACCCTCCACCATCTAGAAGGACAAGAGCAGCAGATACCTGGGACCCCCACCACCTGGAGGTTCCCCTCCGAGCCCCTCACCATCCCGACTGGGAAATATATTGTCCGTTCCTTCACTGTCGCTGGGGCAAAATCTTTGCGTTCCCAAGTGGCTAGCATACTGGACTGAAACAGCAATATTTTAAAAAGATTTTGTTTTTTAGAATACCCAATTCTTTTTTTCCATTTAAGGGGCAATTTAGTGTGGCCAATCCACCTAACCTGCACATCTTTTTGGGTTGTGGAGGTGAGACTCACGCAGACACGGGGAGAATGTGCAAACTGAAACAAATAGTTTCATTTATTTTCAAACTGTGTGGGAAGAAAGATTCGCTCCGGGAACGATTGTATGAAGAAATAGAAATTCACTATTTTTTAAAACAAAGCTTTATCATGAGTACAATATTAAACTCTTTAACTTCACAATAGTTTACAATTATCCCCTAAACATTCAATCTCCTTTAAACAACAAGAATAGAAACATACAGCTGTCAATCTATCTTACTGTGGGGGAATTGTGGGCTCAGTGTCAGGCAGATCAGAATTCAACTCCTCTTTCAACATTCTCCAAAACCTGTCTCTCTGAGGTTTTTCAAACTGCCTCCATCTTCCCTGGCTCCACCCAGCAACGACCTCATCGCCCCCAAACTGAAAAACAAATGATCCCTGAAGACCGCAAAGCACATTTAGAACATAGAACATTACATAGAACATTACAGCGTAGTACAGGCCCTTCGGCCCACGATGTTGCCCCGTCCTGTGAAACCCCTCTAAAGTCCCTCTACACTATTCCCTTATCGTCCATATGCCTATCCAATGACCATTTACTCCCCGGGGACTTCCCCAGTCAAACCACAGTCCATTAGCCCAGACTGAAAAACACATTCCTTTGGCAATTTCACCATCTGGCTGCTAAAAGCACCTTGTAAAACAGAATTTTTAAAAAGCATGACCCCTGCAGTCAAACACACTCTGACCCCAGGCCTTTGACCCTTAAATTGCCCAATACTTAGAATCCAATATTCCTAAAGCCTTCCAGTTGTCACAGTAGATTGTGTAGGCAGATTGGGAAGGTGCCAATCAGAGTCCTGGTTTGCTGACTTCAGTTTCTTTTGTTATTTATTCCAGGAGATGGTTTGACAAAGCACACGGTCTAAGGTGAGTGAAGGGTGTGTCGGTCACAACCTGCCAGTTCTTTATGGAGAGGTACGTCCCCTCTCCCCCCCCCCCCCCCCACCCGTGGTGACCCCCTCAGCACCTTCACTCTGAGGTGGGGCACATACGTGTCCAGTGACAGACCACCACATTCATAGAATCTATACAGTCTCTACAGTGCAAAAGTAGACCATTCAGCCCATCATGTCTGCACTGACCCTCTGAAAGAGCACCCCACCTAGGCCCACCCGCCCTATCCCCGTGACCCCACCAAACTGAGGAGAAATTTAGCACGGCCAATCCACCGAACCTGTACATCTTTGGACTGTGGGTTGAAATCGGAGCTTCCGGAGGAAACCCACGCAGTCACGGGGAGAAGGTGCAGACTCCGCACACACAGTGACCCAAGGGCAGGATCGAACCTGGCACCGTGGGGCTGTGAGGCAGCAGTGCTAACCACTGTGCCACAAGCGGTGCCCACATCCGCGGAATTCCAGGGACGAGGCTGAGAGACGGGGAGTGTTGCAGTGGGAGGGAAAATCGGGATGGAACTCCCTCTGCCGTATTGTGAGCCTCTTTGAAACAATAGAATGGCGAGTGGCAGCTCCCATCACGCGGTGCGAATCAGAGCGGGACCCACCAGAAGCAAGATCGAGGCGCCCTTTAAAATGGACAATGGGCAAGGGGTGGCAGGTACCTGGGAACACCACCCCCCCACCACCACCCCCCAAGCCCCGTGCACCAGTCCCTGACCTGAAATATACCTGCCGTTCCCTCCCTCCCTAACAGCACAGTGGGTGTACCTACGCCACACGGGACTGCAGCGGGTTCAAGATGGCGCCTCTCCCACCGCCTTCTCGGGGGGCAATTAGGGACGGGCAATAAAAGCCAGGCCTGAACCAGCGACGCCCCACACACCCTGTCAATGAAGTTTCCCGAAAAGCTGAAGCGATTGACGAGGAAGGCAAAGGAAATGTTTGATGAAAACAGAGCGCGCTGGGAAATCTCAGCAGGTCTGGCAGCATCTGCGGCTCTTCTTCAGAGCTGGAGAGCGGGAGAAATGTGATGGATCTTATCGTGTTTAAGAGGCGGTGGGGCAAAATAGAAGGTGCGGGATAGGTGGGAGCCAGGAGAGCTATTTGGGCTCAGGACAAAGGGAGTTTTAATAGCAGCAATAAAGAAAGTGCTAATAGCGGGGTGAGGGTAAAATAGCAGAATATGTGATCAATGAGAGCAAATCGTGAGAACAAGTGACAGGTGGCCCAGTGGGGAGGGGAGGAGGTCGTATTCCTGGTAGGGGGGGGGGGGGGGGGGGGGGGGGGGGGAGGGTGGAGTATAAAAGTAGGGCATGTTTTGCTTCAACTGTACAGAGACTGCACTTGGAGGACTGTGGACAGCTTTGACCCCTTACTCAAGGGGGGAGAGAGGGGAGGGGGAGAGAGGGGAGAGGGGAGGGGGAGAGAGGGAGGGGGGAGAGAGGGGGGGGGTGACATTATCCCATGGTAAGATGTTCCGAGACGGTTCACTGGGCTGATTGCTGTGACGAAGGGGGTTTGTCTGTGTCTTGTGAGGAAAGGTTGTACAGGTCGCGCCTCTTGGAGTTGAGGAGAATGAGAGGTGGTCTTCGAGACATCTCGGATTCTGAGGGGGGAGGGGGCTGCCAGGGTGGGGGCCGAGAGGATGTTTCCCCTTCGCGGGGTGTTTAGAACCAACGGGAACAAGATTGGGATGGTAGAGGGGGGGATTACAGCATATGGGGACTGGATTGATGGAGGGTAATGATCACCACAGACTCAAGGGCGACTGACTATTCTAATCAACCCGGGCTCCTCCTCCTTATTCCCAATGAGAGAGATGACGGAGCGAAGGCCGTTATTGGCGGCACACATAACAAACTCTGGTGGTCTCCGGCGTTGAGTCTGCTTCTCCCGTTTCGCCCTCAGAACCTCAGTGGAATGGAGAGAGGAGATGCTACGCTGTGTGCAGAACGTGGACCGGAGAGTATCACAGAATCGCAGAATTGGTGCGGAGCAGGAGGCCATTGCGCTGATCGTGTTCGCACCAGCTCGTTGAATGAGCGTTTCGCTTCCCCGCCCTCCCCCCGTGACATCACTCAGACTTGCTTTTCTGTAATTGACCCAATTTCCTTTCCAAAGCCTCGGTCGACCCTGCCTCTGTCGCACTCAGCAGCAATTCAGATTCTAACCGCTCGCTGCGTGAGAACGTTTGTCCTTCTGTGTCCGTCGCTTCCCTCGCCTTCAATCTGTGCCCCCCTCTGGTTCCCCATTCTCCTACCAATGGGAACGGTTTCTCCACTCTCCGCCTCTCCCTGACCCCACTTGTAATTTTGAACATCCCGGTCAAATCCCTCTCAACCTCCCCTCCTCCCAAGGGTGCAATGCCGACCGACTCCTCCAGTGTTTGGTTTGGAGAGAGCATCCAGCACTGAAGATTGAAGATGAACTGAGCCCCTGTGTTTAGAAACCCGGCTGAGTTGCCTTACCCTTTGCTTTACTGACCTCTAGGTGGGTGAGCCGTTGCCCTCCCAGCCCGACCACTCCACAATTCTACGAAATTCAATTGGAGAAACGTCCTCTCCCTTGTCTCGTTTGCCGTCCCCAAATACAACACAACAGATTGAACTCCACTTATCACCGTTCGACCAATCTGTCCAATCTGATCTTCATGGAATCAACAGTGCAGAAGGAGGCCATTCAGCCCATCGAGACTGCACCGGCCCTTGGAAATAGACCCCTGCCGAAGCCCACATCTCCACCCTCGCTCCATAACCCCACCTAACCTTTTTTGGACACGGGGCAATTTATCATGGCCAATCCACCAAACTTGCAAGTCTTTGGACTTGTGGGAGGAAACCGGAGCACCCGGAGGAAACCCACGCAGACACGGGGAGAACGTGCAGACTCCGCACAGACAGTGACCCAGCGGGGAATCGAACCTGGGACCCTGGAGCTGTGAAGCAACTGTGCTAACCATTGTGCTACTGTGCTGCCATCTGTCCATGTTTGATTTGTTTGTCCAGTCAAACCACTCAGAGATTTGTTAACTTCAGATGTTCACTAACATCATCTCAACAGATGATGCAAGCTTGGTGTCGCATCTGTACATTTAATCCAATCATTTCATTTTCATATCTATCAACAGTCGCTGCATTGTATCCGTCTAAAGGTTCATATTTTCTATTAAACATGGTTTTGTCTCGATATTTCTGCCTATTTCATTTTGATTTACATTCTCCTTCGTGTTATTTCGCAATCTTCCCAGTGTTGACATAGAACATAGAGAAATACAGCACAGAACAGGCCCTTCGGCCCACGATGTTGTGCCGAACTTTTGTCCTAGGTTAATCATAGATCATAGAATTTTGGACACTAAGGGCAATTTATCATGGCCAATCCACCCAACCTGCACATCTTTGGACTGTGGGAGGAAACTGGAGCACCCGGAGGAAACCCACGCAGACACAGGGAGGATGTGCAGACTCCACACAGACAGTGACCCAAGCCGGGAATCGAACCTGGGACCCTGGAGCTGTGAAGCAATTGTGCTAACCACTATGCTACCGTGCTGCCCTTAAGAACAAATTAATCTCAACTCTGATTTTGAAAACTCACCACTATTCTTAGAATTCCCCCTATACCAAAAAAGGGCCGACATTCTAAATGGTGAACAGGGATTCTCACTCCCTGACTCCGATGCAGGCTTCGGTGGGTGCTATTCATGTCAAACTATATTTTCAAGTTATCCCCGGTATAACCCATACCTTCACCGAAGATTTTACCTACTTCCCACTTAGTAGCATCGATGTCCTGGGTCCTGCATTGCTAAGTAAGTAAAGTAGACTTTAGGAATAACCACTTTTTCAGGTTAAGTTAAGTTATTTTATTATTATATTTTTTCTTTTAAAAGCTGCAAACACTTTCTTTACAGAAAGGTAAAAGGATCTTGCTTCTGGATCCTGCTGGTTGGTTGAAGGGACCGTCAGGCCCACCTTGACAATCAATCTTCTTTAAAGTCTGTTCTTCTTGGGATGTGTTTGCTGGTTAGCTCCATTGCTGTGTCTTGTCGATTCCATGTACTGAGCTATAAGAGCTAACTCTGCTAGCTATCTCTAAGCTGACTCTGACTCCTGTTTAAATTATAGTCTTCCTTAGATGTATAGCTGTTTAAGCTCGGCTGCTCGTCTTGTCTTTCCCATGACCGAGCTGTGAAAGCTGAATATGCTTCTCTCCTCTCTCTGAGTTCTCCTGAGTTCTGATCTGCTCCTGTTTCTGCTCCCTGGGTTTATATTCTCTTTCTAACAATTATTAAGTTTTTATTACCTTATTGTAAATTAACTTATTTCACTTTGATTGTTAAAAGTATCTTTGATCTAAACATTCTAATACAACTAATTATTCATTTTGGGCATAACCTCACCTCTCAGATCTGATTACATTGTCCTTTGTGATGTTCAAAGTTCCTTTGTGATATTCAAAAAATGCTTTGATTTCAATAGGTGTTACTTTTAATTCCTGTCATTTGAATAATTTAATTTTCCAATTGTCCCCAGCTCATAACTTTGCCTTTGATTTTGACTTTAAATTATGTTTCTCATAGACAGGTTGTCTCCAATTTTCTTTTAATTTTCTTGGTATTAGTAGAATTTCACACTTAGAATTTACACTAAATTCAACTGAACATCATCCATCCTTTCCAGCTGTTTACTAAGAGAGTTAATTTCAATGAAGGTGTGAAACCTTTGCTTTTAGCTGTATGCTAAAATTTCACTTGGTTATGACTTGAAAGACCTGCCTGTTTTAAACATTCATCACTCAATTCAATTGAAACTCTCATCCATGCTTTTCCAGATGCTTCCTAAGATAGTTACATTCAATGAAGGTGTGAGCCATTGTTTTAGCTTATTACATGAAACCTATGTGTTTGCTAAGCCTGCTTGTGAGAATCTGCATTTTATAATCCTGCTCTTTGCAGCTGCTATTAACCCTTCATGGGATCTTTCCCTGTATCCTCTCAGATTTCTCTCAGACCAGATATTGCCAGACTACTATGTTTCAAATGACACATTTTTCTGTATTTTCAAGAACAACATTATTCTACCATAATCCATGTACCTATCCAATAGCCGCTTGAAGGTCCCTAACGTTTCCGACTCAACTACTTCCACAGGCAGTGCATTCCATGCCCCCACTACTCTCTGGGTAAAGAACCTACCTCTGACATCCCCCCTATATCTTCCACCATTTACCGTAAATTTATGTCCCCTTGTAATGGTTTGTTCCACCCGGGGAAAAAGTCTCTGACTGTCTACTCTATCTATTCCCCTGATCATAGACATAGAATAGTACAGCACAGAACAGGCCCTTCGGCCCTTGATATTGTGCCGAGCAATGATCACCCTACTTAAACCCACGTAACCCGTATCCCAACAATACCCCCAATAACCTTACACTACGGGCAATTTAGAATGGCCAATCCACCTAACCCGCACATCTTTGGACTGTGGGAGGAAACCGGAGCACCCGGAGGAAACCCACGCACACACAGGGAGGACGTGCAGACTCCACACAGACAGTGACCCAGCCAGGAATCGAACCTGGGACCCTGGAGCTGTGAAGCATTGATGCTAACCACCATGCTACCGTGAGGCCCCTATCATCTTATAAACCTCTATCAAGTCGCCTCTCATCCTTCTCCGTTCTAATGAGAAAAGGCCTAGCACCCTCAATCTTTCCTCGTAAGACCTACTCACCATAACAGGCAACATCCTGGCAAATCTCCTTTGCACCTTTTCCAAAGCTTCCACATCCTTCCTAAAATGAGGCGACCAGAACTGCACACAGTACTCCAAATGTGGCCGTACCAAGGTTTTGTACAGCTGCATCATCACCTCACGGCTCTTAAATTCAATCCCTCTGCTAATGAACGCTAGCACACCATAGGCCTTCTTCACAGCTCTATCCACTCGAGTGGCAACTTTCAAAGATCTATGAACATAGACCCCAAGATCTCTCTGCTCCTCCACATTGCCAAGAACCCTACCGTTAACCCTGTATTCCGCATTCATATTTGTCCTTCCAAAATGGACAACCTCACACTTTTCAGGTTGACCATCAGGATTTCAGAGAATCTTATTGCTCTTCATTAGCCAGAATCAATCGCACCTCACTCAGGGGTCCATCACGCCACTTACACATTAACAATATTATTCTAGCTCGAAGTCATGCATGATGGAGATGTCCACTGGGTGGCCGCACCATCGGATGGAAAGTGTAGTAATCCAGAGGAGGCAGGAGTTCCGTCACCACACCAATATTTATTTACAATAACGATATTACAGGAGCAGCTACAAACAGTGCTGCTAGCAGTCCAGTCAACTTAAGACTGGCTCGCAAAGCCTACACAGGTGATTATATGGGCCCCCTCAATGAGCTATCATTGAGGGAGCTCATACTCCAATTGGCCAAACAATAAAGCCAATTGGAGTTCATTACAGAAAGTATTGAGGGAGTCCTCATTAATGACCCTCTCACAGTGCGGAGCTTACTCAGTACTGACCCTCTGACGGTGCGGCGCTCCCTCAGTACTGACCCTCCGTCAGTGCAGCACTCCCTCAGTGCTGACCCTCTGACAGTGCGGCACTCCCTCAGTACTGACCCTCCCACAGTGCGGAACTCCCTCAGCACTGACCCTCTGACAGTGCAGCACTCCCTCAGTACTGACCCTCCAACAGTGCGGTGCTCCCTCAGCACTGACCCTCTGACAGTGTGATGCTCCCTCAGCACCGACCCTCCGACAGTGCGGAGCTCCCTCAGCACTGACCCTCCGACAGTGCAACGCTCCCTCAGCACTGACCCTCTGACAGTGCAGAGCTCCCTCAGCACTGCCACTCCGACAGTGCGGCGTTCCCTCAGCACTGACCCTCTGACAGTGCGGCACTCACTCAGCACTGACCCTCTGACAGTGCGGCACTCCCTCAGTACTGACCCACCAACAGTGTGACGCTCCCTCAGCACTGACCCTCCGACAGTGCAACACTCCCTCAGCACTGACCATCCGACAGTGTGGTGCTCCCTCAGTACTGACCCTCTGACAGTGCGGCACTCCCTCAGTACTGACTCTCTGACAGTGCGGCACTCCCTCAGTACTGACCCTCTGACAGTGCAGCACTCCCTCAGCACTGACCCTCTGACAGTGCAGCACTCCCTCAGCACTGACCCTCTGACAGTGTAGCACTCCCTCAGCACTGACCCTCTGACAGTGCAGCACTCCCTCAGCACTGACCCTCGAACTGTGTAGCACTCCCTCTGTACTGACCCTCTGACAGTGCGGCACTCCCTCAGTACTGACCCTCTGACAGTGCAGCACCCTCAGTACTGACTCTCTGACAGTGCAGCACTCCCTCAGCACTGACCCTCTGACAGTGCAGCACTCCCTCAGCACTGACCATCTGACAGTGTAGCACTCCCTCAGCACTGACCCTCTGACAGTGCAGCACTCCCTCAGCACTGACCCTCGGACTGTGTAGCACTCCCTCTGTACTGACCCTCTGACAGTGCGGCACTCCCTCAGTACTGACCCTCTGACAGTGCAGCACTCCCTCAGTACTGACCCTCTGACAGTGCAGCATTCCCTCAGTACTGACCCTCTGACAGTGCAGCACTCCCTCAGTACTGACCCTCTGACAGTGCAGCGCTCCCTCAGTACTGACCCTCTGACAGTGCAGCACTCCCTCAGTACTGACCCTCTGACAGTGCGGCACTCCCTCAGTACTGACCCTCTGACAGTGCAGCGCTCCCTCAGTACTGACCCTCTGACAGTGCAGCATTCCCTCAGTACTGACCCTCTGACAGTGCGGCACTCCCTCAGTACTGACCCTCTGACAGTGCGGCAGTCCCTCAGTACTGACCCTCTGACAGTAAAAAGATTCTAAGCCAGTGAAACATGCACCCAGAAGAGTGCCAGCGTCATTAAGAGACCGTCTCAAGGACAAGTTAGATAAAATGGAACAATGAAATATCATATCACAGGTGACTGAGCTGACACACTGAGTAAGCTCTGTGGTGTGCGTGCATAAACCAAATGGGTACTTAAGAGTATGTATCGATCCGAAGGATTTAAATAATAACATAAGAAGAGAACATTATCCGCTACCTAAAAGATTCGCAGATATCTTCACCACCTCACTCCTCTGCTGGTCCTTCAAGAAGAACACCATAATACCAAAAAAGAACAAGGTAGCCTGTCCCAAAGACGCCCTGACGTCTGTTATCATGAAATGCTTCGAGCAGCTAGTTATGAGGCAGATCACAGCCAGCCTCTCAGTCTCGATCCACTGCAGTTTGCCGATCACCGCAATCTGTCCACAGCAGATGCTATCTCCCTGGCTCTACAATCAACACTCAAACACCTCGACAACAAGGACACCTCTGTCAGACTGCTGTTCACAGACTACAGCTCTGCCTTCACCACCATTACCCTAACAAGACTAATAACCAAACTCCGCAATCTTGGACTTGACCCCTCCATGTGCAGCTGGATCCTCGACTTCCTCACGAACAGACCGCAATCTGTCAGGATAGGGAACAGCCAACTCTACAATAGTCCTCAACACCGGGGCCCCGTAAGGATGTGTGCTCAGTCCTCTACTGTACTTCCCTATACGCACTGATGTGTTATGTAATCTGGGATAACACAGGCTGCAACTCCATGCAGCTTTAACCAAAAGATGCTCTAGATTTTGAAATAAGTTCAATGTGATTTATTGAACCATTAGCACAGTTCTCTATGAGCTTGACTCTTCTGCTAACCTTGCTATAGTAACTCAGTCTAACTAACCACTCTGCTCTAAGCCACGTAGTGGGTGTGATGCTTCTGATCTGCCCCTGTCCTACTCTCTGAGTGTTGCCTGTGGAAAGGGACAGAGCCCTGTCCTTGTATATGGGTTGTGTAATGCCCCCTTGTGGTAGTGTTGTGGTGATATGATTTGCATACCTGTCTGCCATTGGGGCAGAACACCGGCTTACCATTGGCCCTGGTCGGTCATGTGCCTCTCGACCGATTGGTCGAGAGGCTGAGTTAACCACGCCTCCTTGCCGAGGTGTAAATAGTCAAACGCCCGGCGGTCGTCCATTTTATTGTAGACAACCGCAGGGCTAAGTTCTAGTTTATTAAAGCCTAACTTTTGTAAAGCAACTCGTCCCTCGTGCAATTGATGGCACATCAAGTGTCACCTCTGGATGTCTTGACTGCCCATTGGTCGTGTCCTATGTGTTCGTTAGCTGTATGTCTGTGTGACATGATATCTCCGGTGCCCCCTCGAGTGTTTACTTAGTTGTAGCGTATTTACATTAACCCCTTGTGTATTTACAGTGATGCATATCACCCACACACATGACTGTGTGGCAAGATTTAACTCCAACTCAATCTATAACTTTGCGGATGATATGACTATGGTGCATCTCAAACAACAACGAATCAGACTACAGAGGGAGATAAATCACTTGGTGGCATGGTGTACCGAAAACAACCTCTCTCTAAATGTCGGAAAGACCAAGGAACTGATCATCGACTTCAGGAAGCGCAGCACGACACACACTCCCGTCTGCATCAATGGCTCCGAAGTGGAGATGGTCGATAGCTTTAAGTTCCTGGGGGTCACCTGGGCCACTCACATTGATGCAACAGTCAAGAAAGCCCAACAACGTCTCTACTTCCTACGGAAGCTAAAGAAATTTGGCATGTCTGCATCGACTCTCACAAACTTCTACAGATGTGCGATAGAGAGCATCCTATCCGGCTGCGTCACAGCCTGGTATGGCAACTGCTCGGTCCAGGACTGCAAGAAGCTGCAGAGTGTGGTGAACTCAGCCCAACGTATCACACAAGCTTGCCACCCCCACATTGATTCTGTCTACACCTCCCGCTGCCTCAGGAAGGCAGACAGCATTATCAGAGACCCCTCCCACCCAGGCATTGCCTTCTTCCAGACCCTTCCATCAGGCAGAAGGTACAGAAGTCTGAAGACTCGCACATCCAGACATAGGAACAGCTTCTTCCCCACAGCTACCAGACTCCTCAACGACTCCCCCTCGGACTGATCTGTCCCCTGTAAGAACACTATTCACGACGCCCTATGCTGCTCTTGCTCACGTATTTGCTTTGTTTGGCCCCTTGTTCCGCACTGTAACCAATCACTGTTTGTCGATGTACCATTTGTCAATGTTCTCTGTTGGTTATTCTTGTGTCTACTATGTCCGTACTGTGTACGTTCCCCCGGCCGCAGAAAAAAACTTTTCACTGTACTTCGGTACATGTGACAATAAATCAAATCAAATTAAATCAGAGAGAAGCGATAACAGCAGAAATGGTGAAGTATTTCACAAAATTGGATGCTTCCAAGGAATTCTGGCAACTACTCCGGATAGTAGAAGCAGAAAATTGTGCACCTTTAACATTCCCTTTGTTTTAACCGATTACCTTTCGGCATAATATCAGCCTCCGAGATCTTCCACCGTGCGATGGAGGCTATCATTGAAGGAATACCCATAAGGAGAAGACAGAGCGGGCGGTGTTGGACAGGCCGGTAGGTGAAGTTTTACAGGTGGACAGGAGGTACACGGAGTCTCCGGATGACGGGTTTCTGAAGGAGCGTCAGAGACGGCAGCTGGGATTTGGGCTCCTGTCCACAGGTCAGGCAGAGGGACAGCTGAGGAGGGTAAAGGGGGCGGTGTATGTATATGGAGGAAAAGCCAGCAGGATGTTAGCGCATCAGCTGAGGAAACAGGAGGCGGCGAGAGAGGTTGGGAAAGTGAGGGATACAGGGGGGGGGTAGGTGGTTTTGGGTCCGCCGGGGGTGAATGATGTGTTTCGGGAGTTTTACAGTGGATTGTATATATCAGAACCCCCAGCTGGGGAGGGGGGTTGAAATGATTTGGGGGGGGGGGGGGGTGGCTGGAGTTCCCGAGGATAGATGAGGAGTTAGTGGAGGATTTGGGAGTCCCAATTGGGCTGGGGGAGATTATAGACGGCTTGGGCAAAAGCCCTGGCCCCGGATGGATATCCAGTGGAGTTCTATAAGACATTTACAGGGCTGTTGGGGCCGCTCCTGGCAAAGGCTTTTAATGAGTCCAAGGAGCTGGGAGTGCTCCCCCCAACGTTATCACGGGCATCGATTTCCCCTATCGAGAAACGGGATAAATCATAGAATTTACAGTGCAGAAAGAGGCCATTCAGCCCATCGAGTCTGCACCGGCTCCTGGAAAGAGCACCCTACCCAATGTTAACACCTCCACCCTATCCCCATAACCCAGCAACCCCACCCGACACTAAGGGCAATTTTGGACACTAAGGGCAATTTAGCATGGCCAATCCACCTAACCCGCACATCTTTGGACTGTGGGAGGAAACCGGAGCACCCGGAGGAAACCCACGCACACACGGGGAGGACGTGCAGACTCCGCACAGACAGTGACCCAGCCGGGAATCGAACCTGGGACTCTGGAGCTGTTAGGGGATTGTGCTATCCACAATGCTACCGCTAAAGATCCGGAAAACTATGGGTCGTAGAGGCCAATCTCCCTACTAAATGTAGATGCAAAATTGCTGGCAAAGATCTTAGCCACACGTATAGAGGACTGTGTTCTGGGGGCTAATAGGGGAGGACCAGACGGGATCTGTTAAGGGACGACACCTGACGTCCAACATTACGTGGCCTCCTTAACGTAATAATGATGCCTGCGAAGGGGCGCGAGGTCGAGGTGGTGGTAGCCATGGATGCAGAAAAGGCCTTTGATCGGGAATATCTGTGGGAGGTCCTGGGAAGGTTTGGGTTTGGGCAGGGTTTTGTGGATTGGGTCCGGTTGTTATATCAGGCCTGGGTTGCAAATGTAAGGACCAATCGGGTTCGATTGGAATATTTAAGCCTGTGTCGGGGGATGAGACAGGGATATCCACCCTCCCCACCACTGTTTGCCCTGGCCATAGAGCCTTTGGCAATGGCACTGATTGAACATTTGGCGGGGAATAGTGAGAAGGGGGTGGAACATAGGGTCTCGCTCTATGAGGACGATTTGCTCCTTCATATCACAGACCCGTTTGGAGGGGATTGCAGGAATTATGGGGATACTGGAGGAATTTGGTCGGTTCTCAGGTTACAAACTGACTATGGACAAGAGCGAGATTTTTGCAATCCAGGCAAGGGGGCAGGAGAGGAAACTGAGGGAGATGCCGTTCAAAGTGGTGGGAGGGAGTTTTAGGTATCTGGGCATTCAGGTGGCAAGGGACTGGGGTCAGCTTCACAAACTAAATTTGGGCAGATTAATAGAGCAGATTAGAGGGTTGTTCCGAAGGTGGGACGTGCTCCCACTGTCATTGGCGGGGCGCGTATAGGCTGTGAAAATGACAGTCCTCCCCAGATTGCTGTTCGTGTTTCAGTGTTTCCCAATTTTCTTCCAAAGGCGTTTTTTAGGAAGATGAATGTGGCAATCTCGGGTTTTATTTGGGCCGGGAAAGCCCCACGGGTCAAGAAGGTCCTTCTTGAGCAGGGGCGCGGGGGGGGGGGGGGGGGGGGGGGGGGGGGGGGGGCTGGGCCTTCTGAACTTAATCACCTATTACTGGGTGGCTAACATATTGATGGTTAGGAAGTGGGTGGTGGGGAAGGGGTCATTGTGGGAGCGGGTAGAGGCAGCATCTTGCAAGGACACGAATCTGAAGGCTTTGTTAACGGCACCTCTGCCGTTCTCGCCGGCTCCGTACTCCACAAACCCAGTGGTGGCGGCAGCCCTGAGGGTCTGGGGGCAATGGAGGCAGCACATGGGACTGGAGGGGGCGGCGGTGTGGTCACCAATCTGTGATAACCACCGGTTGGCTCTGCGGGGTGCTGGACGGGGGCTCCAGGAGGTGGCAGCGGGAAGGGATCGAAATATTCGGAGATCTTTTTATTGAGGAGGGTTTCCCGAGCCTGGAGGAGCTGGAGGTAGAGTTTGAGTTGCCGGGTGAGAATGGGTTCCGGTACTTGCAAGTGCAGGATTTTGTTCGGTGGCCGGTCCTGTGCTTCCCGTGTCTCCCACTAAGGGCAAGGTGATGTCAAAAACAGGGGTTGGGGAGGGGAAGGTCTCGGAAATATAGAACATAGAACATAGAACATAGAACGATACAGCGCAGTACAGGCCCTTCGGCCCTCGATGTTGCACCAACATGGAAAACATCTAAAGGCCATCTAACCTACACTATGCCCTTATCATCCATATGCTTATCCAATAAATTTTTTAATGCCCTCAATGTTGGCATGTTCACTACTGTTGCAGGTAGGGCATTCCACGGCCTCACCACTCTTTGCGTAAAAAACCCACCTCTGACCTCTGTCCTATATCTATTACCCCTCAATTTAAGGCTATGTCCCCTCGTGCTAGCCACCTCCATCCGCGGGAGAAGGCTCTCGCTGTCCACCCTATCTAACCCTCTGATCATTTTGTATGCCTCTATTAAGTCACCTCTTAACCTTCTTCTCTCTAACGAAAACAACCTCAAGTCCATCAGCCTTTCCTCATAAGATTTTCCCTCCATACCAGGCAACATCCTGGTAAATCTCCTCTGCACCCGTTCCAAAGCTTCCACGTCCTTCCTATAATGAGGCGACCAGAACTGTACGCAATACTCCAAATGCGGCCGTACTAGAGTTTTGTACAACTGCAACATGACCTCATGGCTCCGGAACTCAATCCCTCTACCAATAAAGGCCAACACACCATAGGCCTTCTTCACAACCCTATCAACCTGGGTGGCAACTTTCAGGGATCTATGTACATGGACACCGAGATCCCTCTGCTCATCCACACTACAAAGAATTTTACCATTAGCCAAATATTCCGCATTTCTGTTATTCTTTCCAAAGTGAATCACCTCACACTTCTCCACATTAAACTCCATTTGCCACCTCTCAGCCCAGCTCTGCAGCTTATCTATGTCCCTCTGTAACCTGCAACATCCTTCCGCACTGTCTACAACTCCACCGACTTTAGTGTCGTCTGCAAATTTACTCACCCATCCTTCTGCGCCCTCCTCTAGGTCATTTATAAAAATGACAAACAGCAACGGCCCCAGAACAGATCCTTGTGGTACGCCACTCGTAACTGAACTCCATTCTGAACATTTCCCATCAACTACCACTCTCTGTCTTCTTTCAACTAGCCAATTTCTGATCCACATCTCTAAATCACCCTCAATCCCCAGCCTCCGTATTTTCTGCAATAGACGACCGTGGGGAACCTTATCAAACGCTTTACTGAAATCCATATACACCACATCAACTGCTCTACCCTCGTCTACCTGTTCAGTCACCTTCTCAAAGAACTCGATAAGGTTTGTGAGGCATGACCTACCCTTCACAAAACCATGCTGACTGTCCCTAATCATATTATTCCTATCTAGATGATTATAAATCGTATCTTTTATAATCCTCTCCAAGACTTTACCCACCACAGACGTTAGGCTCACCGGCCTATAGTTACCGGGGTTATCTCTACTCCCCTTCTTGAACAAAGGGACCACATTTGCTATCCTCCAGTCCTCTGGCACTATTCCTGTAGCCAATGATGACCTAAAAATCAAAGCCAAAGGCTCAGCAATCTCTTCCCTGGCTTCCCAGAGAATCCTAGGATAACTCCCATCCGGCCCCGGGGACTTATCTATTTTCACCTTGTCCAGAATTGCCAACACTTCTTCCCTACGCACCTCAATGCCATCTATTCTAATAGCCTGGGTCTCAGCATTCTCCTCCACAATATTATCTTTTTCTTGAGTGAATACTGACGAAAAGTATTCATTTAGTATCTCGCTTATCTCCTCAGCCTCCACACACAACTTCCCACCACTGTCCTTGACTGGCCCTACTCTTACCCTAGTCATTCTTTTATTCCTGACATACCTATAGAAAGCTTTTGGGTTTTCCTTGATCCTACCTGCCAAAGACTTCTCATGTCCCCTCCTTGCTCGTCTCAGCTCTCTCTTTAGATCCTTCCTCGCTTCCTTGTAAATATCAAGCGCCCCAACTGAAACTTCACGCCTCATCTTCACATAGGCCTCCTTCTTCCTCTTAACAAGAGATTCCACTTCTTTGGTAAACCACGGTTCCCTCGCTCGACCCCTTCCTCCCTGCCTGACTGGTACGTACTTATCAAGAACATGCAATAGCTGTTCCTTGAACAAGCTCCACATATCCAGTGTGCCCAACCCTTGCAGCCTACTTCTCCAACCAACACATCCTAAGTCATGTCTAATGGCATCATAATTGCCCTTCCCCCAGCTATAACTCTTGCCCTGCGGGGTATACTTATCCCTTTCCATCACTAACGTAAAGGTCACCGAATTGTGGTCACTGTTTCCAAAGTGCTCACCTACCTCCAGATCTAACACCTGGCCTGGTTCATTACCCAAAACCAAATCCAATGTGGCCTCGCCTCTTGTTGGCCTGTCAACATATTGTGTCAGGAAACCCTCCTGCACACATTGTACAAAGAATGACCCATCTAATGTACTCGAACTATATCTTTTCCAGTCAATATTTGGAAAGTTAAAGTCTCCCATAACAACTACCCTGTTACTTTCGCTCTTTTCCAGAATCATCTTCGCTATCCTTTCCTCTACATCCCTAGAACTATTAGGTGGCCTATAGAAAACTCCCAACAGGGTGACCTCTCCTTTCCTGTTTCTAACCTCAGCCCATACTACCTCAGAAGAAGAGTCCCCATCTAGCATCCTTTCCGCCACCGTAATACTGTCCTTGACTAGCAGCGCCACACCTCCCCCTCTTTTGCCCCCTTCTCTGAGCTTACTAAAACACCTAAACCCCGGAACCTGCAACAACCATTCCTGTCCCTGCTCTATCCATGTCTCTGAAATGGCCACAACATCGAAGTCCCAGGTACCAACCCATGCTGCCAGTTCCCCTACCTTATTTCGTATACTCCTGGCATTGAAGTAGACACACTTCAAACCACCTTCCTGAACACTGGCACCCTCCTGCGAAGTCAAATCTGTGCTCCTGACCTCTATACTCTCAATCTCCCGTACCCTAAAACTACAATCCAGGTTCCCATGCCCCTGCTGAATTAGTTTAAACCCCCCCAAAGAGCACTAACAAATCTGCCCCCCAGGATATTGGTGCCCCTCAGGTTCAGATGTAGACCATCCTGTCTATAGAGGTCCCACCTTCCCCAGAAAGAGCCCCAGTTATCCAGAAATCTGAATCCCTCCCGCCTGCACCATCCCTGTAGCCACGTGTTTAATTGCTCTCTCTCCCTATTCCTCATCTCACTATCACGTGGCACGGGCAACAACCCAGAGATAACAACTCTGTTCTCGCTCTGAGCTTCCATCCTAGCTCCCTAAAGGCCTGCCTGACATCCTTGTCCCCTTTCCTACCTATGTCGTTAGTGCCAATGTGGACTACGACTTGGGGCTGCTCCCCCTCCCCCTTAAGGACCCGGAAAACACGATCCGAGACATCACGTACCCTTGCACCTGGGAGGCAACATACCAAACGTGAGTCTCTCTCGCTCCCACAAAATCTCCTATCTGTGCTCCTGACTATTGAGTCCCCAATTACTAATGTTCTACTCCTTTCCCCCCTTCCCTTCTGAGCAACAGGGACAGACTCCGTGCCAGAGGCCCGTACCCCATGGCTTACCCCTGGTAAGTCGTCCCCCCCACAAGTATCCAAAACGGTATACTTGTTACTCAGGGGAACGACCGCAGGGGGTCCCTGCACTGACTGCTTCTTCCCAGTCCCTCTTACAGTTACCCATCTATCTCCAGTCTTTGGTGTAACTATTTCCCTGAAGCTCCTGTCTATGACCCCCTCTGCCTCCCGAATGATCCGAAGTTCATCCAGCTCAAGCTCCAGGTCCCTAACACGGTTTTTGAGGAGCTGGAGTTGGGTGCACTTCCCACAGATGAAATCAGCAGGGACACTGACGGCGTCCCTCACCTCAAACATTCTGCAGGAGGAGCATTGTACTGCCTTCCCTGACATCACCTCTAGATTTAAAAAAAAACAAGAAAAAGAAAAAGAAAGGAAGAGCTTACCTGATATTACCTCAAACCCTGCTCCCGCTCAAAGGTAAGCAAATTTAAAGGCACTCACTCACCTTCACGACAGGCCCCTGCTCCCGCTTCCCAACCACCGTGGGGTGGGGGGGTTGGTTAGAGGAGGAGGTAGGGTGGGAAACACTCACGAAGTGTTTCGGGTTTAACTGTCACTTGCCAACAGCCTCTCCACAAACCACCTTCAACTTAGGCTGACCGCACTGCACGTATGCAAATTTCCCCAGAACAGCTGATCAGTAGCTCTGCTCTGCTGCCCTCTGCTGGATGATATATAAGGAACTGATGGAGTGGGAAGGGGTCCCAATAGGGGAGGTGAAGCGAAAGTGAGAAGAAGAGTTGGGAGGGGAGTTGGAGGCTGGATTACGGGAGGAGGCCCTGAGGAGAGTCAATGCGTCCTCGTCGTGTGCCAGGCTCAGCCTGATCCAATTCAAGGTGGTCCACAGGCTCATATCACTGTGGCCTGGATGAGTAGGTTTTTTTGAGGAGGTGGAGGACAGGTGTGGATGGTGTGGGGGAAGGTCCTGTGGATCATGTACATATGTTCTGGGTGTGTTCGGGGCTGAGGGGGTTTTGGCAGGGATTCGTGGATGTCATATCTGAGGTCCTGGAAGGGAGCGTAACTCCGAGTCCAGAGGTGGTAATATTTGGAGTGTCGGAAGATCCGGGAGCTCAGGGGGGGGAGAGAGGCCAGTGGTGATATGGATCACTGTAAGTACACAAGGGGTTAATGTAAATACACTAAGACTAAGTGAACACTAGAGGGAGCACCAGAGACATCGTGACGTGAAGACTTACAGCTAATGAACACATAGAATAGGACACGACCAATGGGCAGTCAATACCCAGAGGCGACACTACCACTAGGGGCAACCCATATATAAGGACAGGGCACACATGCTCTTTCTCTTTTCACAGGTGACACTTAGAGAGAAGGACAGGGGCAGATCAGAGCATCACACCCACCACGTGGCTTAGAGCAGACTGGTTAGTTAGACTGAGTTACTATCGCAAGATTAGCAGGAGAGTCGAACTCAAGTAGGAGAATTGTTAACTGTTCAATAAATGTGTGAAACCTATCTCCAAGCCTGAACCTTCCTTTGTCAGAGTATACATCAAGGAAGCAGCATATGCTACATGAAGAAGCAGAACACAACAAGGCCGACGTTTTGGCCTTTGCTTCCTTGGTGGCCCGGAGACGGATTTTGCTGGGATGGAGGGACTCGGAGCCCCCCCGAAGTCGGGGGGGGGGGGGGGGGGCAGTGACATGGCAGAGTTTCCCAGGCTGGAGAAAATCAAATTCGCCTTAAGGGGTTCAGTACAGGGCTTCGCTCGGAGGTGGCAGCCGTTCATCGACTTCTTCAGGAGAATTAGTTCGTCAGCAGGGGGGGTGGCGGGGGGGGGGGGGCGGGGAGGCATGAAAGTGACGAATAAGGGTAGGAAAACTGATGAAGGGAGAACCATGAGCTGGAGTAGTTACATGGACCATGATAGTTCGGGTCTGAGCTTGGGGTGGGGAGATGGCTATGTTATTGTGATTTTTATTGTGTTTGTTGGATCTCATTGTTTAAAATGTTAAAATAAAATATTTTCCAAAAAATAAATCATTGAAGGAATACCGTTGTTCGTGTGTATGTCGATGATGTGATAATAAAAGGGGCTGTTTAGCACAGGGCTAAATCGCTGGCTTTGAAAGCAGGCCAGCAGCACGGTTCGATTCCCGTAACAGCCTCCCCGGACAGGCGCCGGAATGTGGCGACTAGGGGCTTTTCACAGTAACTTCATTTGAAGCCTACTCGTAACAATAAGCGATTTTCATTTCATTTTCAATATGTCCAACACTCCGGAGGAACACCGTGGAAGACTTCTGAAAGTCCGAACACGAGATAATTCCTAAGGGCAGCACGGTAGCACAAGTGAACAGCAGTGTGGCTTCACAGCGCCAGGGTCCCAGGTTCGATTCCCTGCTGGGTCACTGTCTGTGCGGAGTCTGCACGTTCTCCCCCTGTCTGCGTGGGTTTCCTCCGGGTGCTCCGGTTTCCTCCCACAGTCCAAAGACGTGCAGGTGGATTGGCCATGATAAATTGCCCTTAGCGACCGGAAAAAAAAGGATAGGAGGGGTTATTGGTGAGGGCGGTAGGGGGGAAGTGAGGGCTTAAGTGGGTCGCAGATTCGATGGGCCGAATGGCCTCCTTCAGCCCTGTACGTTCTATGTTTAAAGATGAACAGAGAAAAGTGCCAACTTGGCATGCAGAAACTTAAATTTCGTGGCGATGTCATATAAAAACAAAAGGTGCACAACCAGATTAAGCTCAAATTCATGCCATTGGTCAGGTGCCAGTGCTGACGGATAAGGAGGCAATTTTACGGACGCTGGATGTAGTTAATTTTATGGGCAAATTTATTCCCAATCCGTCCAGCAGAACAACAGCTTTCCGAAATCTGATTAAAAAGAAGGCTGGATTTCTGCGGACACCATGAGTGGCAAAACATGAAATCATCATTTACACGGAGGAAACACAAATATCAACGGATACCAGTCAGAATGGCATTGGAGCGGTTTTATTACAGAAAGCAGAAGATGATCTATAGAAACCAGATGTGTGTGTACCCAGGGCTATGACTCAGATGGAGCAGAGGAATACAGAAATAGAAAAAGAATGCCTAGGTCTGTTAATGGGTGTCATGTGAGAGTACCTTTAAGAAATGGGTGTTTATAAACGGGTGTGTATATAAGTATCTGTAGTGAGAGTACCTTTAAGAAATGGGTGTTTCTTACTGCAGTGATGTCAGAGAGTGGGTGGAGCTGCGTCATCTGTCAGCTTTTTACTTTCATTTTAGGCTGTTTGCTGCAGGGTGTGTTTTAGTTTCGTTTTCGGAGCTGGATAGCTGCAGTCACAGCCAGAAGGTGTATTAAAGTCTCTCTCTGTAATCGAAAGACTGTAAATCGATCCTTTGGTGATTTAAAACTAAAAACTGCTCTCAGTAGTGACTTTAACCTGATTATAGATTATAGAACAGTACAGCACAGAACAGGCCCTTCGGCCCTCAATGTTGTGCCGAGCCATGATCACCCTACTCAAACCCACGTATACACCCTATACCCGTAACCCTTAACCTTACTTTTATTAGGACACTACGGGCAATTTAGCATGGCCAATCCACCTAACCCGCACATCTTTAGACTGTGGGAGGAAACCGGAGCACCCGGAGGAAACCCACGCACACAGGGGGAGGACGTGCAGACTCCACACAGACAGTGACCCAGCTGGGAATCGAACCTGGGACCCTGGAGCTGTGAAGCATTTATGCTAACCACCATGCTACCCTGCTGCCCCTGTTAAAAGTTTTTTTTAAAGTCTGATGGATGTTAAAAGGACAGCTTAAGGATTACTTAGTGCTGTATTCTTTGGGGGTTGTATTTGAATTGATGGTTGCTAAGATGTTCAATGTATGTTTTAAAAAGGTTAACTTGAGTTCATAGAATAAACATTGTTTTGCTTTAAAAAATACTTTTCCATTTCTGCTGTCCCACACCTGTAGAGTGGGCCGTGTGCTCCCCATACCACAATCTAGTAAAAGTTGTGGGTCAGGTGAACTCTATGATATACTTTGGGGTTCTCTAATCCCTGGCCAATAACAATGGGCGTAAGTCGATTTCACTACTACGTGTATGGCCTACCATTCGTTGTGGAAACTGATCATCCTTCTCTGGGCAACATAATAAAGGAGTATCTCAATAACATGTCACCGAGACTTCAACATATGATGATGAAACTACAAAGATACAACTTCACGTTAGTCTGCACACATAGGTACTAACGACAAAGGCAGGAAGAGTGATGAGGTCCTGCAGAAGGAGTTCAGGGAGTTACGCAGTAAGCTAAAAAGCAGGACCTCTAGCGTTGTAATCTCAGGATTAGTCCCTGTGCCACGTGCCAGTGAGGCTAGAAATAGGAGGATAGAGCAGCTAAACACGTGGCTGAGCTGGTGGTGTAGGAGGGAGGGTTTCAGATTTCTGGACCATTGAGATCTCTTCTGGGGTAGGTGGGACCTGTACAAGAAGGGTGGGTCGCATCTAAACTCAAGAGGCACCAATATCCTGGCTGGGAGGTTTGCTAGTGTCATTCAAAAAACAAACAAAGAACAAAGAAAAGTACAGCACAGGAACAGGCCCTTCGGCCCTCCAAGCCCGTGCCGACCATGCTGCCCGTCTAAACTAAAATCTTCTACACTTCCTGGGTCCATATCCCTCTATTCCCATCCTATTCATGTATTTGTCAAGATGCCCCTTAAATGTCACTATCGTCCCTGCTTCCACCACCTCCTCCGGCAGCGAGTTCCAGGCACCCACTACCCTCTGTGTAAAAAATCTTGCCTCGTACATCTCCTCTAAACCTTGCCCCTCGCACCTTAAACCTATGCCCCCTAGTAATTGACCCCTCTACCCTGGGGAAAAGCCTCTGACTATCCACTCTGTCTATACCCCTCATAATTTTGTCGACCTCTATCAGGTCGCCTCTCAACCTCCTTCATTCCAGTGAGAACAAACCGAGTTTATTCAACCGCTCCTCATAGCTAATGCCCTCCATACCAGGCAACATCCTGGTAAATCTCTTCTGCACCCTCTCTAAAGCCTCCACATCCTTCTGGTAGTGTGACGACCAGAATTGAACACTAAAACCTAAACCAAAAAGGGTCAAAAAGATTCTTTAAATGGTGCACAAGGATTTCACTCCTTGACCAGAATTGAACACTAAAACCGAAATCAAAAAGGGTCAAAAAGATTATTTAAATGATGCACAAGGATTTCACTCCTTGATTCCTTTGCAGGCTTAAGTAGGTGCTATTCAGTGTCAAACTAATATTTCAAGTTATTCCTGATATAACCTGTATCTACAAAGAAGATTTTATCTACTTACCGCTCAGTAGCTTCGATCCTGCCTTACTGAGATTTAGTAGACTTTGACTATCTTGTAATAACCACTATTTCAGGTTGGAGTAAATTTTTAACTTACTTTATTTTATCTGAAAAGGTAAAATCACTGTTTTTACAAGTAAAAGATCTTGCTTCTGGAGTCCCGTGCGGGTCGATCAGACTTTCCTGGCCACCTTGACAATCTCTCTTCCTCTTGGTGTTATCACCAGGAGGGGTTATCTGTTTGCCTTCTGATTCCAGGTGCTCCTGTGGACCAAAGTAACTACAAAGAGCTCCATACAGGCAACTAGCGATTCAGGGTATTTATTACCCTTCTAGAAACCTTACTGATTACCTGATCTTTTATCCAGGTATACATTTCATCCATTTGTTAACATCACAAAGGCTTAATTTTTAATTTTGCTTTATTATGACCATGCGTCATATAATTGCTTGACCAGTTCTTTCTTCCATTTTAAGCTAAAAGCGTAAGTAATTGTTCCTGTTTTAACATGATATAGATGTAGAGATATAGAGATATACAGCACAGAACAGGCCCTTCGGCCCACGATGTTGTGCCGAACTTTTGTCCTAGGTTAATCATAGAATTTTGGACACTAAGGGCAATTTATCATGGCCAATCCACCCAACCTGCACATCTTTGGACTGTGGGAGGAAACCGGAGTACCCGGAGAAAATCCACTGTGGTGAATGTAATATATACATGTATATATGATCATTCACACTGTCTTTGTAAGAGCAGTAGCGCTATCCTACCACTAGAGGGAGTAGCTCTGGGCGTACTCAGGAACTTGTACTGGGCTCCACCCTTGGCTCCGCCCACGACCCCTCCCCCTAGTGCAGCTGTATAAATACCCTTGTCCAGAGTCAGTCTGAGTTCATCAACGGGTAACAGGCTGGCTCTGAAGTAAGTCGATTAAAGCCTAGATTCATATTGGAAACACGTGTCTGGTGAATTGATGGTTCCATCACCCACGCAGACACGGGGAGGATGTGCAGACTCCACACAGACAGTGACCCAAGTCGAAATCGAACTTGGGACCCTGGAGCTGTGAAGCAATTGTGCTATCCACAATGCTACCGTGCTGCCTTTAAGAAGAAATTAATCTACACTCCATTATTCTACCCTAATCCATGTACCTATCCAATAGCCGCTTGAAGGTCCCTAACGTTTCCGACTCTACTACTTCCACAGGCAGTGCATTCCATGCCCCCACTACTCTCTGGGTAAAGAACCTACCTTGGCTTGCCTGAACATTGGCAAGGAGGCTTGTTAACACTGGCAGGGAAGCTCCTTGCTGGTTACTGTGTCGTATTTACCCCTTCAATCCTTTATCATTTTTAAACATTTTATTCCATTGAAATTTATAGGATCTTTTCCTATTCCTTTGCTTTTTCTCCTGTTTCTTTGGGGTTATCATTAGAACCCAGGGCGGGATTCTGTCATCCTGAGGCTAAGTGTTGACGCTGTGGGAAACGCCGTCGTGTTTCTCGACGGCGTCAACACAGCCTCAGGATCAGTGATTCTGGCTCCTACAGAGGGCCAGCCCGGCACTGGAGCAGTTCACGCCGCTCCAGCCTCCTTTCCCGGCACCAAATGGGCACCGTGCCAACTCGCGCATGCGCGGGGTGGTCTTCTTCCGCACGCCGCCCCCGACTCAACATGGCGTCGGTGTTCAGGGGCCGGCTGCGCAGGAAAGTAGGCCCGGGGGGGGGGAAGAGGCCGGCCCGCCGATCGGTGGGCCCCGATTGCGGCCAGACCCCATCGGAGGTCCCCCCCCCCCCGGGAACGGAGCGCCCCCCCCCCCCACACAGACCGAGCCCCCGACTGTTCGCGTAGAGTTCCCGCCGGCTGCGACCAGGGGTGAACGGCGCCGGCGGGAGTCTGTCGCATCCGCGCGGCCGCTTGGCCCATCCGGGCTGGAGAATCGGCGGCCTCGTCGACTCCAGCGGCTTGCGGTCAGCGCCGCGCCAACCGCGCCGGCGCAAGTGGCGCCGTTTCTCTGCAGCTCGGAGAATCGCACGCTGGCGTCGGGGCGCGGTTCTCCGGCCTGGCCCGGGGCTCAGAGAATCGCCCCCAGCTTGTCTGCAGTTTAAACATTTTGACTGCTGTTAACCCTTTGAGCGACTTCTGCTTTAACTTCCCTTTATCATTTTTAAGCATTGCATTTCCTCATATTCCTTTGGTTTATCATCAGACCTTCATGTTGCAAATGACATTCTTCCCATTTTACTTTGCAGGTGGGAACCAGAGAGTTGGCTTAGAAGGTGTAATAACTGAAGAACAGTTAGAAGAGAACATCACCTTCAGGCAGAGCAACAAAGGTGATAAATGTGAGAAGTATTGACTTCTATCTTGATCAATACCACAAGATGCAAGTGTGTTCCGTGTATTGGACAAATGACCACACAACCAGTATATTAGTACAATTATAGTTTATTATCAAACATAGGATTGGTTCTATACTTAATAACTTACACGCTACTACACATTACTCTATATCTGACAGCTTAAATGACCTTTACTTAACTTTCAAGTGTCCGGCGCTGTGCAGGTTAGATGAGGCCTTTCTCTGGTTCCCCATGTGCGGCGGCTGGAAGTTGTCAGGTACGTCTGGGCTGAGGTTCGTCCTTCTGGTAGCGATCGCGGGTCCTTGAACTTGGCTGGTCGATGTGCTGCAGTCGGTCAGGACAAAGGCCGGTCCTAAAAAGGACAGAATGTTGGTCGCGCAGTTCCTCTTATTCTCCGATCTTTCTCGCTCTTTCGGGCGGCCCCAACACTGGATCCAATGGGTCGAGAGGATTTTGAACACCCTAATCGATTCTGGCCAATTAGGGGTGGCTGTCTTGATAGCTGGGTGGGGCCTGGTTGTTATTGTCCAAGGCACAGATGCACTCCCAAATAAGATGAATAGGCGCCCCCGAGTCTGTTACTGCTGTTATGTTTCAATCTGAGTCCCATTGTCCTGGGGAGACCTGTGATTAACGTCTGGCAGCTGCAAGTTTCTGTAGAGGTTTGAGTTGTTTTGCCAATACACACAAGCTGTGTCTTGTCTGTAACCCAGCCTGACCACAATTCCCATTATCCTTTGTAGGCGGCCATTTTACATGGCCACGGAAGGGAGGTGGTTAATACAGGATTGAGGGGATTGTACCTTAATGGGCGCAGGATACAGAACAAGGGCCAGGATTGTCCCCTACCGGGCGGGGCAGAGGGTCTCGGCGTGTTGGAGTGGCATGAACCACTCCGGCGTCGGGCCGCCCCTAGGGGCCAAGCCCTCACATTGAGGGGCTAGGCCCGCGGCAGAGTGGTTCCCACTCCGCCGGCTGGCATGAACAGCCTTTGGCGCCACGCCAGCCGGGGCCGAAAGGACTTCGGCGGCCAGCGTACGTTCACGAATGTGCCGGAGCGATGTCCAATTGGGCTTGCGATGTCCAAAGAAGAATTCAAGGTCTGAGTCATAGTCTTCAAGGACTGTATCATCTCTTTGGGCGGTGCTAACTGCTTGTTGCAGGGTTCTGCGGAGGTTACTTTCAGCTGCTGGTCGAATTTCAGGCATTGTGCTGTCGTTCCAGGTGAAAGAATCAGGTTTTACGGCTTTAAATTTTCTTTTCATGTTTTGGGACATTTCCCCTTTAAGTGGGCGTGGTCTGGGGCCTCTGATGTCACGGAACGTGTGACGTAGGTCGTAGGAAGTGATTGGGCATGCTCAAATCGCTGTTCCTTTACTTGGGGCCTTTTTCTCCACTGCGCATGTGCAGCACCTTTACCAAGATGGCTGCCAATCAAAACTGCAGATTTCTGCTGCAAGCCTACCTCGTGGTGAGTTTTGGCGCCTCTTTTACCATTTGTTCGTGTATGTTCCTCGCAGAATTCTTGGAATTTGTCCAGGACTGCCTGGAAGTCGCTCTTGTTCTGCCCCTTTGAGTATTTGAAGGTCTGGAAGATTTCAGCTGCTTCTGGACCCGTGATGGTAAATAGAAGCTTTATTTTCTCTGCATCCGCCACGCCATCTGGGTCGGACGCTACCAGGTCGATCTCGAATCTCTGCCTGAACCAACGCCAGTTTGCACTGAGATTGCCTTGGTACCTGAGCTGCTGTGGAACCGGAATCCTGAACATCATCTTGCCTGGCTGTTGTTGCTGGTTGTCACTGTTTGCTGAGTTGTAACTATATGGATTTAAACAGGTCACTCACTGGGTACCATGTCTTGTTATGCTCTTGGCGTAGCATAAGCTGCTTCCTTGATGTACACTCTGACAAAGGAAGGTTCAGACTTGGAGATAGCTTTAACATGTTTATTTAAACTGTTAACAATTCTCCTACTTGGATTCGACTCTCCCGTTAATCCTACTATAGCTACTCAGACTGACGAGCCAGTCTGCTACAATCCACGTGATGGGTGTGATGTTGAATCAACCCTGTGGACTCACTGAGTGTCTCCACTGGAAAGAGGAAGATCATGTGTTCTGTGTCCTTTTATATGGGTTGGTGTAATGCCCCCCTGTGGTAGTGTCACCTCTGTGTGTATCGTGAATGCCCATTGGTCGTGTCGTATCTTCCTGACCTATTGGTTGAGTGTCTGTGTGTCATGTCGCTGGTGCTCCCTCTAGTGTCTGTCTAGTCTACGTGTATTTACATTAACTCCTTGTGTATCTACAGTGATGCATATCACCACACCATGTAAACACTGACACACTCCCCGGGGACCCCCCCCCTGTAAACACTGACACTCTCCCCTGTAGCTGGGCTCTGTGGGTAAGGGTGGAGGTGGGCTCTGTGGGTACGGGTGGAGGCGGGTTCTGTGGGTGAGGATGGAGGTGGGCTCTGTGGGTAAGGGTGGAGGTGGGCTCTGTGGGTAAGGGTGGAGGTGGGCTCTGTGGGTGAGGATGGAGGTGGGCTCTGTGGGTAAGGGTGGAGGTGGGCTCTGTGGGTAAGGGTGGAGGTGGGCTCTGTGGGTAAGGGTGGAGGCGGGTTCTGTGGGTAAGGGTGGAGGCAGGTTCTGTGGGTAAGGATGGAGGTGGGCTCTGTGGGTAAGGGTGGAGGTGGGCTCTGTGGGTAAGGGTGGAGGTGGGCTCTGTGGGTAAGGGTGGAGGCGGGTTCTGTGGGTAAGGGTGGAGGCAGGTTCTGTGGGTAAGGGTGGAGGCGGGTTCTGTGGGTGAGGATGGAGGTGGGCTCTGTGGGTAAGGGTGGAGGTGGGCTCTGTGGGTAAGGGTGGAGGCAGGTTCTGTGGGTAAGGGTGGAGGTGGGCTCTGTGGGTAAGGGTGGAGGCGGGTTCTGTGGGTGAGGATGGAGGTGGGCTCTGTGGGTAAGGGTGGAGGCGGGTTCTGTGGGTAAGGGTGGAGGTGGGCTCTGTGGGTAAGGGTGAAGATGGGCTCTGTGGGTAAGGGTGGAGATGGGCTCTGTGTGTGAGGATAGAGGAGGGCTCTGTGGGTAAGGGTACAGGCGGCTTTCACAGGGGGTCAGGGTTGTGGTCATTGGCAACGGCACCGCTCTCGATGGCCCCAGGAAAATATTCGGGCAGTCAGGTGGTGGTGGCCACACTGAGGATTTGGATGCAGTTTAGACTGCATTTTAAATTGAGGGCCGGGGTCAGGGGGCGAATGACGATTAGGGGGAATCACGTGTTCAGGCCAGGAAGGGTGGATACGAGGTTTGGGGGGTTGTGTGATGATGGGTATCAGTGAAATGAAGGATTTGTTCATTGGGGGACGATTCGCGAGTCTGGATGAGTCGAGAGAGAAATCTGGATTGACACAGAGAGAGAGAGGTTTAGGTATATGCAGGTTGGGACTTCGCAAGGAAAGTGTTCCCAGCATTCCCAATAGAGCGGCTCCTTCGTTGTTGGAGGAAGTGTTGTCAACGGGGGAGGGGGACAGGAGAAGTCTCGGCGATTTACGGAAAGATCCTGGAGGAGGGTGGGGTGTCCTTGGAGGGGATTAAGGTGAAATGGGAAGAGGAGCTGGGAATGATGCTTGAAGAGGGACTGCGAAGTGAGGTGCTACGGAGGGTGAATGCCTCCACTTCTGGTGCAAGGTTGGGGCTGATACAGCTGAAGGTAGTATATAGGGCACACCTTAATAAATCGAGGATGAGCCGGCTGTTGGAGGGGGTGGAGGACGTCTGTGAGCGGTGTGGGAGGGGTACTGCAAATCGTGCTCACACGTTTTGGTTGTCCAAAATTGGGAAATGTTTGAAGGTCGGTGCTTGAGTTGCAAGCGGGCGCGCGGGGTCAGATGTCTTCGCCGTCGCCTCGTTGATCGCTCGAAGGCGGCTTTTGTTGGTGTGGAGGTCAGGCTCTCCATCCTGCGCCTCGGTGTGCCGGGGATATTTACTGCAGTCTTGTGACCCGAGAGAAGGTAAAGTTTGAACTGTTTTGTGTGAGGGAGGGCTGAGGAAAAATTACAGGACTGCGCTCTCAACTTTAGAGCTGTGACGAAAGAATCTACTGACTCTATCCCTAACTGCAGTAGTTTTCTTAACATTAGCGCTTTTCGGAATTAAGGTTTGTAGCACCATGTTGTTTTTATTTTTATTCTCATCTGCACTGAATTCAAACAAATTAAAAAGTTCCAATGCTTGCAGTCCAGCCAAATTTATTCAGAGGGGTTTGTTTATTAGGCATTTTGGAGAATTGGTTACTGTTAGCTGTTGAGGAGGGTGGTGGGGGGGTGTCTTGTTTATTTGTTTGAGGGTTGCTTGGGAGGGTTTGGGTCTTGTATTGTGAAAATGTTTTGACTAAAAATGCTTCTATTTTTGGGCTGGTTTAGCTCACTCAGCTAAATCGCTGGCTTTTAAAGCAGACCAAGCAGGATGGTTCGATTCCCGTACCAGCCTCCCCGGACAGGCGCCGGAATGTGGCGACTAGGGGCTTTTCACAGTAACTTCATTGAAGCCTACTCGTGACAATAAGTGATTTTCATTTCATTTCATTTCAAAATAAAAAAAGATACAGAGTAAAGCTCCCTCTACTGGCACACACTGGGGTGTACGGATGTTGATGTGTTGAACGTAGTACAGTACAGTACAGGCCCTTCGGCCCACAGGTTGAGTGTGACAGCTCCTTGTGGATTCTCACCGGGATGAGAGAGATACTTGCTGGATTCTCTGGTCGCTGACGCCGAAATCGCGTTCGGCGAATGGCCGGAGAATCCCAACTCCCGACCGAGTTGGGGGCGGCGCTGCTTTCGTGATGATCTGTGCCCCCACCATGTATTGATGACCTCAGGACATTGCCTGAGGCCCTCCCCCCGATGCTCCGCCCCCAGCAGGCCGAGTTCCCGACGGCGCTGAGCCACGTGTGGTCTAATCCGTCGGCAACTCAGCGTGCCGGCTGCGGTCAATCCGCGGACAGGAGGGGGACGTTATTCGGGGCTGAGGGCACTGTGGTGGGGCGGTCCGGGGTGGGCGAGCTGGCCGAAGGGGTGGACTATTCTGCGGGCCAGGTCTGCGACCGGCCTCCGCCATGAAGCACGGCACGGCTGCTGCGGGCCGTGTGCAAGCGCGGCCATGGACCCAGCAGCTAGAGCCGGAAGCTCGACCCTGCCATCCTTCCCAGCCCCAGCAAAACGGCGAATCGGAGTTTCAGGTTAATTTCTGCCTCCGCGCTTGCAAATGCCTCAGATCAAAGAAAAATAACATTCTGAATAAATTTGGCTGGACCGAAGCATTGGAACTTTTTAATTTATTTGAATTCAGTGCAGATGAGGATGAAAATAAAAACAACATGGTGCGACAAAACTTCATTCCTGAAAAAATTCTATAAGCGCTAAGGTTAAGGAAACTAGTGCAGTTAGGGGTAGAGTCAGTAGATTCTTTCGTCACAGCTCTAAAGTTGAGAGCGCAGTCCTGTAATTTTTCCACAGCCTCCGATTCTATGCTCCATGATCAAGTTGTGTCCGGGATAAACGATGAACGTTTGCGCGAGAAAATGCTGAGGCGACCGGGTTTATTGACTGAAGACGCGATTAATATGTGCAAGGCCCGTGAACAGGAATCGAGTGAATGGAACAGAATTTGTGGCAAAAGAGAAGAGTGTGAAATCGGGACGCCATTAGCGCTGTGTCACAGCAAAGGAAACGGCGCACAACGTCCGGTGGCCATTTTGAGAGTGACGTCACGAGCGGGATGACGTGCACATGCTGTGGACGTGCCCACAGTAAAACAAATTGTCCGCCGAAAGGCAAACTATGTCCCAATTGTTTCAAACTTAACCAAGTTGAAGTACAGTGTCGCTTATTGGCAACTGTTCCAGTCACCACAGAGTGAAGAGAAAAAAAATCCAACACCATAACGGACAGGGAAGATTGCTCACCATATGCACTCTCGAATACTTCCAAGGTAGAAGCAGTCACTTGGATTAATTTACTGGATCAAAATGAAAGACCAGTGAAAGAGCTCTCGAAGATAATTAAGTGGGCCGTCTCATTAGAAAGAAATGGAAAATTACTACCATTTAAGATTGACACCGGAGCGCACACTAATATTATCACCCACCGATCTTTAAAGCAAGCTATTGCCAAACCACTATTAAAGCAATCCACTTGTAGGTTTGAAGATTACAACGGTAACAAGATAGTCACAAGTGGAAACTGCTGTCTTGTTGTTAAGAATGGGAACAGCTCCAGGGTCCCAGGTTCGATTCCCGGCTGGGTCACTATCTGTGCGGAGTCTGCACATCCTCCCCGTGTATGCGTGGGTTTTCTCCGGGTGCTCCGGTTTCCTCCCACAGTCCAAAGATGTGCGGGTTAGGTGGATTGGCCATGCTAAATTGCCCGTAGTGTCCTAAAAAGTAAGGTTGGGGGGGGGGGGGGGGTTGTTGTTGGGTTACGGGTATAGGGTGGATACGTGGGTTTGAGTAGGGTGATCATTGCTCGGCACAACATCGAGGGCCGAAGGGCCTGTTCTGTGCTGTACTGTTCTACGTTCTATGTTCTATCGAGATACCCATCGACCTCGAGGAGCTAGAGGCTGAGAAATCGTCATTAATTGGAGTGGATGCTTGTGAAAGATTGCAGCTCGTTGAAAGGATTCACTCAACCAGTATTTCAGATGACCAAGATGAGGAGTCAAGGGAAGACTTGGGTGTTGTGAATGACCTCCCCAAAGCTACCACTGATACTGACACATCAGAATTCAAGACAACCAACGATGCTGAAACACTAGAACCCGAAATAGTGGAATCTCAAGCTTGTTTCAATACCGAGATACTACCAGTGTCTGACCGCCAACTATAGACCATAAAAGCCGAAACTAAAAGCGAGTTGATGCTGTCGAAGGTGAGCCAATATCTCAGACAAGGATGGCTGCTTGGTGCAAATCACCCTTTTGAGAGATAAGAGATGGTCTTGCTACAATTGATGGTGCCCTGCTCAAGGGAGACAGGATAGTGACTCCTGACAGTTTACGTTTAGGGAGTCTGCAGCAGATTCACGTGGGTCACCAAGGCATCAAAAAGTGCCGTAGGCGAGCCAGACAGTCAGTGTATTGGCCGGGCAGAAACAGAGATATCGACAAGAACCATTTCATCAGAGGTCACCAGTCCTGAAATAGATAATAAAGCGATACAGGACCGTATCATGTCAAGGAAAAAGAAGCAAAAAGAGGTCTATAATAGACAAACCAAATTCTGTCTGAACTTTAGAGTATCCAATTCATTTTTTCCAATTAAGGGGCAATTTAGCACGGCCAATCCACCTAACCTGCACATCTTTGAGTTGTGGGGGCGAAACCCACGCAAACACTGGGAGAATGTATTGAGGAAGCAAGGGGACTGCACAAGGACTTGGACCAGCTAGGAGTGTGGGCAATGAAGTGGCAAATGAAATACAATGTGGAAAGTGTGAGGTAATGTACTTTGGAGGGAGAAATTTAGGCCGAGACTATTTTCTAAATGGGGAAATGCTTCGGAAAGCAGAATTAAAGCTACTTTGTGAACACTACGACATCCTGAATTAAGCAATACAAAGAACACGACAGAGAGGGGGTGCCGAAAAGGATCAGTGTGTGAATTGTAAAGAATAACTCATCCATTTCTTTTACAGTGTAAAATTTAAACTTTAATAAAAATATTTATTAAAAAGAGATAAACACTGGGCTGAGCCGGCGACGCCCACATCCCGTGAATTAAATTTGAATAAACCTTTTACTATTTGATCTTTCTCGCCCCTCCGCCCGATCCGAGATCTTCACTTTTGTGCCTCCTCTCCTCCCCATCACCATTTACTCCATGATACCAGTGATACCAGTTTTCTCCAGCTCCAATGAGCCGTCCTCGAGCTGAAACATGAACTCTGTTTCCATGGCTACCATCGCCCTTGAGCAGCTGGGCATTGCCACCTCCCACATTGATGCTTGTGTGTTTGCTTTTTATCCCTTGGTGGGGGCATCGCTGGGTGGGGCCATTTGCTGCCCATCCCGAAAAGCCCCTTGAACTGAGTGTCCCGCTGGGGCCATTTCTGAGGGGCAGTTAGGAGTCAACAACGTTGCTGTGGGTGGGGGTCTGGAGTCACATGTAGGCCCGAGCGGGTCAGGGCGGTAGATTTCCTTCCCCAAGGGGGACATTAGTGAACCAAATGGGCCTTTGTGTTACAGAGAATCCGCCCATCTCATGATTATTATTATTGATATCAGATTTTTAATTCAAGATTAATTAATTAATTAACTAATTTTACATTTTCCCCAGCTACCGTGCTGGGATTTGAAACCTTGGACAGGATCCATCGAACGGTTCCCATCCCATCTCCCGAAGAGTCGTGGCAGCAACCCCCCCCCCCTCCGTTCTGCCAACCATGAAGCTCTCACTGCCTGGGGTGGAGACTACCGCCCCCGTCTGGGGGGAGAGGGAAAGACGTGGTGGCTCCACCGTATCCGATTGGCTGGTGGAACTATAGCCCCACCAGTGCCAGGCTTCGGCCATGGTCACTGATGGGAACTACAGCCTGGCTTTGAAGAAGAGCAGGGTTTGGGTTAGGGAGGTCAGACTTGCGCTGAAATTTATTCACAGGGAAAGGGAGCGTCGCTGGTTCAGATCCCACATCATAGGGGCTGGTTTAGCTCACAGGGGCTGGTTTAGCTCACAGGGGCTGGTTTAGCTCACAAGGCTAAATCGCTGGCTTTTAAAGCAGACCAAGCAGGCCAGCAGCACGGTTCGATTCCCGTACCAGCCTCCCCGGACAGGCGCCGGAATGTGGCGACTAGGGGCTTTTCACAGTAACTTCATTGAAGCCTACTCGTGACAATAAGCGATTTTCATTTTTTTTTCATTTCACATTTAGGCGGTGTCAGTGCGCAGTTATGGAGGGAGTTCCATCGATTCAATCCATCGACAGTGAAGGAACTGCCGATATATTTCCAAGTCAGGATGATGAGGGGTTCGGAGGGGAACCTCCAGGTGGTGGAGTTCCGAACTATCTGCTGCCCTTGTCCTTCTAGAATCTAGATGGTAGAGGTCGTGGGTTTCAGAGTTGCTGCCGAAGGTGAGTTCCTGCAGTGCATCTTGTAGATGGTACACACGGTTGCCACTGTGCGTCGGTGGTGGAGGGAGTGAATGTTTGGGATAGGGTGCCAATCAAGCGGGGCTGCTTTGGCCTGGATGAAGCCCATGGATTGCACCGTTAAAAGGCTTCAACAGGCCCCAGGTACATCCGCCAGCTCCAATGCCCACATCACGCCCAATAAAATAGAAGTCAGGTCAGGGTGGGCAGGATTTACTCTGTATCTAACCCCGTGCTGTACCTGTCCTGGGAGTGTTTGATGGAGACAGTGTAGAGGGAGCTTTACTTTGTATCTAACCCCGTGCTGTACCTGTCCTGGGAGTGTTTGATGGGGACAGTGTAGAGGTAGCTTTACTATGTATCTAACCCCGTGCTGTACCTGTCCTGGGAGTGTTTGATGGGGACGGTGTAGAGGGAGCTTTACTCTGTATCTAACCCCGTGCTGTACCTGTCCTGGGAGTGTTTGATGGGGACAGTGTACAGGGAGCTTTACTCTGTATCTAACCCCGTGCTGTCCCTGTCCTGGGAGTGTTTGATGGGGACAGTGTAGAGGGAGCTTTACTCTGTATCTAACCCCGTGCTGTACCTGTCCTGGGAGTGTTTGATGGGGACAGTGTAGAGGGAGCTTTACTCTGTATCTAACCCCGTGCTGTACCTGTCCTGGGAGTGTTTGATGGAGACAGTGTAGAGGGAGCTTTACTCTGTATCTAACCCCGTGCTGTACCTGTCCTGGGAGTATTTGATGGGGACAGTGTAGAGGGAGCTTTACTCTGTATCTAACCCCGTGCTGTATCTGTCCTGGGAGTGTTTGATGAGCACAGTGTAGAGGGAGCTTTACTCTGTATCTAACCCTGTGCTGTACCTGTCCTGGGAGTGTTTGATGGGGACAGTGTAGAGGGAGCTTTACTCTGTATCTAACCCCGTGCTGTACCTGTCCTGGGAGTGTTTGATGGGGACAGTGTAGAGGGAGACTTATTCTGTATCTAACCCCGTGCTGTACCTGTCCTGGGAGTGTTTGATGGGGACAGTGTAGAGGGAGCTTTACTCTGTATCTAGCCCCGTGCTGTACCTGTCCTGGGAGTGTTTGATGGGGACAGTGTAGAGGGAGCTTTACTCTGTATCTAACCCTGTGCTGTACCTGTCCTGGGAGTGTTTGATGGGGACAGTGTAGAGGGAGCTTTACTCTGTATCTAACCCCTTGCTGTACCTGTCCTGGGAGTGTTTGATGGGGACAGTGTAGAGGGAGCTTTACTCTGTATCTAACCCCATGCTGTATCTGTCCTGGGAGTGTTTGATGGGGACAGTGTAGAGGGAGCTTTACTCTGTATCTAACCCCGTGCTGTATCTGTCCTGGGAGTGTTTGATGGGGACAGTGTAGAGGGAGCTTTACTCTGTATCTAACCCCGTGCTGTACCTATCCTGGGAGTGTTTGATGGAGACAGTGTAGAGGGAGCTTTACTCTGCATCTAACTCCGTGCTGTACCTGTCCTGGGAGTGTTTGATGGGGACAGTGTAGAGGGAGCTTTACTCTGTATCTATTCCCGTGCTGTATCTGTCCTGGGAGTGTTTGATGAGGACAGTGTAGAGAGAGCTTTACTCTGTATCTAACCCCGTGCTGTACCTGTCCTGGGAGTGTTTGATGGGGACAGTGTAGAGGGAGCTTTACTCTGTATCTAACCCTGTGCTGTACCTGTCCTGGGAGTGTTTGATGGGGACAGTGTAGAGGGAGCTTTACTCTGTATCTAACCCCGTGCTGTACCTGTCCTGGGAGTGTTTGATGGGGACAGTGAAGGGGAGCTTTACTCTGTATCTAAATTGTCGTTCAGTTTCCCTGGACTAAGGAGGGGACGAATCATTTATGTCACTGATCTTTTAGCCGGTGTGCCTGTCAATTTGGGACAGATTTGGATTTGCTAGAATACTGCCCCCCAAAGTCGAATAGCCATCGCAGACCTACTGCATTTGTGAACAACAGCTGCTGGGGTGAACCACCTGTGTCTGTCCAGGGCCCTTGGGAGGAGAAGTGGGGAGTGGTTAACTTTGAAACTGATGGACGTTGTACAAATATCTTGTGTCACAAACAAGGTGAGGTTGAGGGAGCAGAAGGACCGCACTGTGGAGGACAGAGCGGGATCGACACTGAATGAAGACAGGGCCACGTAATGGCCTGGACAGGAGGGACTGACACCAACCTGCAGAACGTGTGAACTGATCTATTTACCCAGCTCACACTCTCACTTTCACTCACTCACACACTCACTCTCACACACTCACTCACACTTATTCATACTCACACACTCACTCACTTTCACTCACACACACACTCATGCTCACTTACACTCACTTTCACTCACTCACAGTGCTCACTCACGCTCCTGCTCACTCCAACTCACACACTCTCACTTTCGCTCACACTCACTTTCACTCAGTCACACACTCACACCCTCACTTTAATTCACACTCACTCACACACACTCTTTCACACTCACACTTCACTCACAGTCAATTAATCACCCTCATTAACACTCTCACCCTCACTCACATTTAGACACACTCACACATGCTCGCACACACACTCCAAACACTCACTCACACACACTCACTCAATCACACATACTTGCATCGACACACATATGCGTAGAGACACACATATTCACTCTCACACACGTACACACACACACACATACACTCAGGCAGACAGACACTCACGCAGACACATGCATGCACAGACACACACACTCACCTGCACATGTACACGTACAGAGACACACTCACATACACACTCGGTCAGGCACATGCACTCACACAGACACACACACTCACCTGCACATGTACACATACAGAGACACACTCACATACACACTCGGACAGGCACATGCACTCACACAGACACACACACACACACACATACATACATTCACAAACCTGGACAGACATACACTAACACAGCACACTCACACACATCCTCACTTGCACAGACACACACACTCGCATCCTCACACTCGCACAGACACACGCATCCTCAAACACACAGACACACACACATAGCACACACATCCACACACACACACCTTACACTCGCACACACACACAGACTCAGAGACACACACACACACACACACACACACACAGACTCACACACACACAGACTCACACACACACACACACACAGACACACACAGACTCAGACACACATACACCTGTCAAGACTTGTGTGCCCTTAAATACATATTGCCGGAATAACTGTGGATGCGACCCTGTTTTAAGTGATGAATGACTTTAACCTTTGTAAATGGCGCTACTGCCTGGTTTAATATTCTGTCCTTCATTTGAACGGATGTGTTGGACTCTCTCTCTGGGGTGGATTCGGATCGGGATGTTGAGATTTGGAAACTCCGCCCTGGTCACTCTTCCTGATTCCAGGGATGAGGAATTTCAGTTTCTGGGATCAAAGAACAAAGAAAAATTACAGCACAGGAACAGGCTGATGCTCAATTCACTCAAAGACATGAGTAGAAGCAAACCGAGGTTTTAATCAGCTTAGAACAGTGCCTGCCTGCGACTGGTACAATACTGTGATCCGCGTACAGGTCAACTGCTGTTTATACTTCCTTTCAAGGGGAGGAGCCGTGGGCAGAGCCCCAACATATCCCCCTGTGGGTGAAGCCACACAATGGCCCATAGGTGGAGCCCACAAGGTCAACAACATAACACAGCTGGAACACAATGGCAGAACATAATACTAGTACACTGGTGAATTACTCATACTATACATTCACCACATTCACCCCCTGTTAAAAAAGTGAAGTCCGGCGGGGGTGACGGGCTCATAAGTCCAGGGGGTCCGGCGCACGGATTGTGCGCTGCGATCGCCGAAGCTCTGGTGTTGCTGCTGGTCCAGGTGTCGGGCTCATCAGTACTGGCATCGGAAGTGGGGCCGGTGCTGGCATCGGAAGAGGGGCCGGTGTGGGCACAGGCGTGGACTCTGGGAGCATCTCTTCTGGAGCTTCATTCCTGTGGACCGGTGTGGCGGGCGGGAGGGAGCGCGGGAGCCATATAGAGGCGGCGCCCCGCTGGATATGGGAGGTTGGGCGGGATATAGTGGGGGGGCTGAGGTGGTGGTGGTGGAGCCTGCGGGCGCCAGGTCCCGGAGGGTGACGGTATCTTGTCGGCCATCGGGTTGTTCGACATAAGCATACTGGGGGTTGGAGTGCAGGAGCTGGACCCTCTCTACCAGAGGGTCGGTCTTATGGCTCCTGACGTGTTTTCTGAGGAGGACTGGCCCCGGTGTCTTCAGCCAGGACGGAAGCCAGGCCCCTGAGGTAGCTCCCCTAGGGAAAACAAACAAGCGGTCATGAGGAGTCTCGTTTGTGGCCGTACAAAGGAGGGACCTGATAGAGTGGAGCGCATCGGGGAGGACCTCCTGCCAGTGAGAAACTGGGAGATTCCTGGACCGTAGGGTCAGTAGGACGGTCTTCCAGACCGTTGCGTTCTCCCTCTCCACCTGCCCGTTTCCTCGGGCGTTATAACTGGTAGTCCTGTTCGAGACGATGCCCTTACTGAGCAGGTACTGACGCAGCTCGTCGCTCATGAATGACGAGACCCGGTCGCTGTGTACGTACATGGGGAAACCAAACAGGGTGAAGACACTATGCAGTGGCTCTAGTGACAGTGGACATGGTCATTTTGGGGCAGGGGATTGCAAATGGGAAGCGGGAGAACTCATCGATGATGTTGAGGAAATATGTATTGCGGTTATTGGAGGGGTGAGGCCCTTTGAAATCGATACTGAGGCGTTCATAGGGCCGGGATGCCTTTACCAGATGGACCTTATCCGGTCGATAGAAGTGCGGTTTACACTCCGCACAGATTTGGCAATTCCTGGTTATAGCTCTGACCCCCTCGGTGGAGTAGGGCAGGTTGCGGGCCTTGATGTAGTGGACAAGCCGGGTGACCCCCGGGTGGCAGAGGTCATCGTGGATAGCCCATAGTCGGTCATCTTGCCGTGGGACAGGGCATCTGGGGGCTCGTTGAGCTTCCCAGGACGATATACTATATCGTAATTATAGGTGGAGAGTTCGATCCTCCACCTCAAGATCTTATGATTCTTGATTTTGCCCCGCTGCGTATTGTCGACCATGAAGGCTACCGATCTCTGGTCGGTGATGAGGGTAAACCTCCTACCCACGAGGTAGTGCCTCCAGTGCCGTATGGCTTCCACGATGGCTTGGGCCTCCTTCTCGACTGAGGAGTGTCGAATTTCAGAGGTGGTGAGGATGCGCGAAAAAACCGCTACCGGTCTGCCTGCCTGGTTGAGGGTGGCGGCGACAGCGACCTCTGATGCGTCGCTCTCCACCTGGAAGGGGATGGACTCGTCCACCGCGTGCATCACGGCTTTGGCGATGTCAGCCGCCAGTGGGAAGATGGTGGCCTTGATTAGTGTGCGGGCTTTGTCCACATAATTGGGGACCCACTGGGCGTAATATGAAAAGAACCCGAGGAATCTTTTCAGGGCCTTGGGGCAGTGGGGAAGGGGGAGTTGCAGGAGGGGCGCATACGGTCAGGGTCGGGCCCTAGGACCTCGTTCTCCACGACGTAGCCGAGGATGGCTAGTCTGGTTGTGCGAAAAACGCATTTCTCCTTGTTGTAGGTGAGATTGAGGGTTTGGGCGGTTTGGAGAAATCTCTGGAGGTTGGCGTCATGGTCCTGCTGATCATGGCCGCAGATGGTGACATTGTCCAAGTACGGGAACGTGGCCCGCAGCCCTTACTGGTCCACTATTCGGTCCATCGTTCTTTGGAAGACCGAGACCCCATTCATGACGCCAAAGGGGACCCGGAGGAAGTGGAAGAGGCGGCCGTCTGCCTCAATGGCCGTGTAGTGGCGGTCCTCCGGGCGGATTGGGAGCTGGGGGTAAGCAGACTTCAGATCCACCGTGGAGAACACCCTGTAGTGTGCGATCTGTTTTACCATGTCTGCAATCCGGGGAAGGGGATACGCATCGAGGAGTGTGAACCGGTTAATGGTCTGGCTGTAATCAACCACCATCCGGAACTTTCCCCCGGTCTTGACGACCACCAGCTGAGCTCTCCAGGGGCTATTGCTGGCCTCGATGATCCCCTCCCGCAAGAGTCACTGGTCCTCGGGCCTGATCAAAGTCCTGTCCTGGATACTGTACCGCCTGCTTCTGGTGGCAACTGGTTTGTAGTCAGCGGTGAGGTTTGCGAAGAGAGGGGGAGGGTTGACTTTTAGGGTCGCGAGGCTGCATATGGTGAGTGGGGGTAGGGGCCCCCCCGAACTTCAGGGTGAGGCTCCTGAGGTTACATTGGAAGTTGAGTCCCAATAGGAGAGGAGCGCAGTGGTCTGGGAGCACATATAATTTAAAGTTAGTGTTCTCAGCGCCCTGTATTGCTAGGGTTGCGGTAGTGCACCCTCGGATTTGCACCGAGTGCGAGCCAGAGGCGAGGGAGATGGTTTGTTGCGCCGGGAAAATTGGGAGCGAGCAGCGTCTTACCATGTCCGGGTGAATGAAGCTCTCTGTGCTCCCGGAGTCGAAGAGGCAACGTGTCTCGTGCCCGTTAACCCGGACGGTCATCATGGAGCTCCGGAGGTGCTTGGGTCGCGACTGGTCCAGGGTGACCGCGCTGAGCTGCGGGTAGCCGGCGGTGTGGTCAGAGGTGCTGGGGCGGCCCCGCGATGACTGTCCATATTGATCATACGCGTCGAGCGGCGTAGCAGATGGCGGCCAAGATGGCGGCCAAGATGGCGGCCCCCGTTGGTCGAGCATGGCGGGCAGTGAAGAAGATGGCGTCCAAGATGGCGGCCCCCATGGATTGCACGTGGCCGGCCGCTTGGGGAGGTTGGCCAAGATGGCGGCCCCCATGAGTCACACGTGCTGTGAGGGCTGGAAGATGGCTGCCCCCACTGATAGCACGAGGCTGATGACATGTCTGCAGGGGGTGGAGTTGGCAGACACGCTGCCACACTGCGGGGTCTGCGGGCCTGTGAGTCTGAGGATCGGGCCTGTGAGTTAGAGTTCTTGGACTTGGCCAGGCAGACTTTGGCGAAATGTCCTTTTCTCCCGCAGCTGCTGCAGTTCGCGTTGCGGGACGGGCAATGCTGCCGGGGGTGTCGAGACTGGCCACAAAAATAGCAGGGTAGCCCCCCCATAATGGGTGGGCGGCCTCGCGGCACAGGCCTGGGGTAGTCTTTGGTCGGGGGCCCAACGAGGGGGTCGCGTGGTCAGCCGGGAACGCAGTAAGGCTCTGAAACGCAACCTCCAGAGAGGTGGCTAACGTTACCGTGTCATCTAGGTCCTGGGCCCCCTTATCGAGCAGGCGCTGTCTCACATAATTCAACCGGACTCCCGCCACGTAAACATCTCGGACGGCGAGTTCCATGGGCTGAGTGGCCATAACGGCCTGGTAATTACAGTTGGGTGCGAGGGCTTTGAGGTCGCATAGGTAGTCATCTAGCGACTCCCCGGGGCGCTGGCGGCGAGTGATGAAGATGTGTCGCGCATAGACCTCGTTCACGGGCTGTACGTAGAGGCGTTCAAGCATCGCGATGGCGTCTGCGTAGGAGGAGGCCTCGTCGAGCTGAACAGAAATGCGATGGCTCACCCGTGCGTGGAGGAAGAGGAGACTCAGCTTCTGTTCATCGGTGACGGAAGGCGTGGAAGCAGCAGCGAGATAGGCCTTGAAGCATCGAAGCCAGTGCGGAAACATTTCTTACGCCTCCGCAGCCTACGGATCGAGTTCCAGTCGATCAGGTTCGAGGGCTGATTCAATAGTTGTGTTTAAGCTGATTAAATTGATGCGACCAAAGACACGAGTAGAAGCAAACCGGGGTTTTAATCAGCTTAGAACAGTGCCTGCCTGCGACTGGTACAATACTGTGATCCGCCTACAGGTCAAATGCTCTTAATACTTCCTTTCAAGGGGAGGAGCCGTGGGCGGAGCCCCAACATATCCCCCTGTGGGTGAAGCCACACATTGGCCCATAGGTGGAGCCCACTAGGTCAACAACATAACATAGCTGTAACACAATGGCAGAACATGATACTAATACACTGGTGAATTAGTAGTACTATACATTCACCACACAGGCCCTTCAGCCCTCCAAGCCTGCGCTGATCTGGATCCTCTATATAAAACTGTTGCCTATTTTCTAAGGATCTGTATCCCTCTGCTCTCTGCCCATTAATGTATCTGTCTAGATACATCTTTAATGTCGCTATCGTGCCCGCCTCTACCACTTCCGCAGGCAATGCGTTCCAGGCACCCACCACCCTCTGTGTAAAGAACTTTCCACGCATATCTCCCTTAAACTTTTCCCCTCTCACCTTGAACTCGTGACCCCTAGTAATTGAGTCCCCCACTCTGGGAAAAAGCTTCTTGCTCTCCACCCTGTCTATACCTCTCATGATTTTGTGGACCTCAATCAGGTCCCCCCTCAACCTCCGTCTTCCTCATGAAAATAATCCTAATCTACTCAACCTCTCTTCATAGCTAGCGCCCTCCATACCAGGCAGCATCCTGGTGAACCTTGACAGGGAATCGTTGACAGGGACGGCACAGAAGGAGTTCATCAAGCTCAGGGTGCTCATGCTGGCCGTTTGAAGGAACTTCCCAATTGGCCCCTTTTCCCCACCGCGATTACAATTGTTTCCCTTCCAGTATCTATCCAATTCCCCCCCTTTCTCCGGGCGAATCTGCTTCCTCCGCCTTCTAGAACATCAACTCCCTGCGTCCAAAATAATTCTCCTCATCCCCCCCCCCCCCCCCCACTCAGTTCTTTTGCCGATTCCCCTCAATCTGTGTCCCTGCCCCCCCCCCCCCCCCCCAAACCCCGGTCACAGACCCTCCTGCCGCTGGGAAACACTTTCTCCTCATTTACTCGATCAAACCCCCCCCCCTCACGATTGCGAACACCTCGATTTAAATCTCCCCCCACCCCCCTCAACCTTTTCCGCTCAGATAAGAATGATCCCAGCTTCTCCCAGTCTCTCTCTCTCCCACATTGACTGAAGTCCGTCTCATCCCCCGGAACCCTCCCAGTAAATCTCCTCCGTCCCCTCATTTGCAGGAGGTGGTGTTGAGGGCCTGCCGTGGATGGGTTGGAGAAGGTGGGGCTGTTCTCCTTGGGCGGAGGGAGGGGATTTGAATGAGGCGTCCAAAATCACGAGGGGCTCTGGGACGCAGTAGTGAGGAAGAGAAACTGTTCCCACCGGCGGGAGGATTGGGAACCAGAGGAGGGACACAGATTTGTGGCGATTTGCGATGACCAGTTTTCCAACCATGATTTTTTTTTTCAAACATCGTAAACTACTGTCACCCTTTTACACGCAATCAACCAGGGACATGAGGTTTTCAAGACCTTTAAAACTGCTTAATTACTTTTTCTTGTGACATGTTGTCTTTCCCAAAGAACAGCAACAACCAGAGCCGTGGCATTAACCCTTTAAGGCATGGTGTCTTTTTTAAAAATACAAATTCTTCCAGAATGTTCTTAGTCTTTGAGGATGTACTATTTTCTCTGCCTAAAACGTAAGTGACAACACATACACAGGAACACTATTCAAATTCACACTATTCCTTCACCCCAACAATAACAGTACAGACACATAAACCAGTGAAGAGTTACCACTCGTCTGGCATAATGGTTTCTTGATTGGGACTGGCACCATTGGCAAATGGTTTTCTTCCAGTGAATTCATAGAATCCCTACAGTGTAGAAGAACGTCATTCGCCCATCTAATCTGCACCCATCCCTATTCCACCCTCTCCCTGCAACCCCTAACCTTCATGTCCTTGGACACGAAGGGGCAATTTAGCACGGCCAATCCGCCTACCCCTTACATCTTTGGAGTGTGGGAGGAAATCAGAGCACCCGGAGGAAACCCATGCAGACACGGGGAACAGGTACATCACACAGGCAGTGACCCAAGGTCGGAATTGAACCCGGGTCCCTGGTGTTGTGAGGCAGCAGTGCTAACCACTGTGTTACCGTGCCACCCCTACTTCCTGAGCATCGTGATGCTACTCGCCCGACAGATATTGCTCCCTAAAACACCCAATAAACTGTCACCCTAAACTCACGGTTCCACCGGCTGCAGAGGATTCAAATGACTTTCCTCACCTCTGCCTCCCAGTAGCCCCTCAGCTAAACTGGTCACTTTACTTAGTTCTACAACTGACTATTCAGTCCCCAATGGCCATACAGCTTTTCTCTTCGGAGAGTTTAAACTTCATGTCTTCTCCCTGACATACAATGAACACTCCTAGAATTTACAGTGCAGAAGGAGGCCATTTGGCCCATCGAGTCTGCACCGGCCCTTGTAAAGGGCACCCTTTCCAAGCCCACACCTCGACCCTATCCCCGTAACCCCACCTCAGCTTATTGACACAAAGGGTAATTTAGCACGGCCAATCCACCCAACCTGCACATCTTTGGACTGTGGGAGGAAACCGGAGCACCCGGACGAAACCCACGCAGACACGGGGAGAACACGCAGACTCCGCACAGACAGTGACCCAAGCCGGGAATCGAACCTGGGACCCTGAAGCGGTGAAGCAACTATGCTAACCACTGTGCTACCGTGCTGCCCTTATCCCTCTAAACCCCTGTTTTTTTTGGTGCCTACCTGCGACCCGGGACAATCATTAATTCCTTGTGTTGCCCTATTATGTATTTTCTTTTATTCCCCTTTCTTCCCATGTACTTAATGATCTGCTGAGCTGCTCGCAGAAAAATACTTTTCATTGTACCTCGGTACACGTGACAATTAACAAATCCAATCCAATCCAATTTTTTTATCTACCGGGCAGGCACGGGGCGGTGGTTAGCACTGCTGCCTCACAGCGCTGAGGACCCAGGTTCTATGCCGGCCCTGGGTCACTGTCCATGTGAAATTTGCACATTCTCCCCGTGTCTGTGTAGGTCTCACCCCCACAACCCAAAAAGACGCGCAGAGTAGGTGGATTGACCGTGCTAATTTGCCCCTTAATTGGGGAAAAAAGAATTTGACACACAAAATTTATTTTTAAAAAAGAATAAAAGTTTTTCCCCTGCTTTGTATTTTTTTCCCAGATTCGCTAAACTTTTAACCCCTTATAACCCAACTCTTGAACTTCAAGGGTTGTGCGGCTAATGGCCTGAATCTTAGGCCCGATACAGAATTGGACATTCATGAAGCCACAGACGGGACTGATGGACGTCAAACAGCCAAACGCAGAACACACTGGACAGAGACAGGCAGCCGGGGCAAGTCAGGGCCTGTCCGATAACTAGGACATTGGGAGATAATCGGCCCCATTCAAATGGATCGATTGCTGTGGATTGTCCAGATGAAACCAGACTGTGTGGCACCTAAATTTCCCGCCTTATCTTATATGGGATAAGGTCACCTGAGGATGGACCCGTGGGGAGGAGCGGGCGGGGGGGAGGGGTTTGCCTGGCAACCCCATTGGGTGTTGGAACCCCGCCCAGTGACCTCAATGGCTGAGGGTCAGAGAAACTTCTGGAAGGGGCCGAGGAGAGGGATAAAGAGAAGACGCTCAGGGATATCCCCCAGTGAAGACTCGATGAAGAGGCAGCGGAGAAGACTCGATGGCGAACCAGAGGACAGATAGAAGAGGCGTGCGAGACTCACCTGCACAGACAAGGGCCCCGCAGCGACTGGCCCTCAAAGATTTGGACCCGCAGCTCGATCCAGTTCATCGCCAGATTGTATTTGAGGTTATTGGGAGGACAACTGTTTTATTGCGTTTGTGAATAAACTGATCAAAGTGTCTCATAATTCACAGGCAACAGTTGTGAAACCATATTAAAAATGCATTTACCTTTCAACAAACCCAAATCACCTGACCTACTAGTTACGACTCCATCCAGACTTCCAGGCACCAAAGATCAAAAACAACAGAAATGAAACTGAAACCATTTTAACTTTCTTAATACACAATTTATACATTGTTTGTAACATTACGATTACCTGAAGGGGCTCGGAGAGGCATTTCCGCTAGCAAATTCTTTCTCACGGCGACCGCCGATTCTCTGGCCCGGATGGGCCGAGCGGCCTGCCGATCCCGACCGGTTCACGCCGGCGCCAACCACACCTGGTCGCTGCCGGCGTGAACAGCGCACGACCGGTGAGTGTGGGGCTTGTGTGGGGGGCGGAGGGAGGATCGAGCACCACGGGCGTGCTCAGCAGATGTCTGGCCCGCGATCGATGCCCACCGATCGTCGGGCCGGCATCTCTAAAAGACGCACTCTTTTCCCTCCGCCGCCCCGCAAGATCAAGCCGCCATATCTTGCGGGGCAGCGGAGGGGAAGACGGCAACCACGCATGCGCGGGTTGGCGCTGGCCAACCTGCGCATGCACGGCTGACGTCACTTCGGCGCCGCCGGCCGCGTCATTCCCGGCGCGCCGCTTTGACGCAAGCGTCAAGGCCGGGCGCTCGGAATTCACACGCCGCCGCTCCTAGCCCCCCGGGGGGGGGGGGGGAGAGAATAGGGGGCGAGGAGCGGCCTCCGACGCCGGAGTGAAACACTCCAGGTTTCACTCCGGCGTCGGCACTTGTCTCCCATTGGGAGAATTGCGCCCTATATCTCTGGGATGTGGGGCCGACGGGGGTGGGGGTGGGGGGGGGGGGGGGGGTGGAGTGTTTAGCCCTGAGACGCTTGCTATCATGTGCCAAGATTTTCCACCCTACCCCACTGCGGTGGAGGCTTCTCTCCACGGCTGCCAGAACCATTCCCATATAGGTTATGTTACTAGCCGGCCACACCGTGATGTGGAGCTGGCCTGGTAGGCCAATTGGACTCTTCCTATTCTGTATGTCTGCACAACTACAGAGCCACAAGCGAGGGAACCTATTTGACCTCGAAAGGGGAGACTGGATCGGGTATGGCTCACCCCACGGGAGTAGCCGGAACTCCACAGGTTCGCAGGTGATTAGGATTTTAGACCTAAAGTTAGCAGCCTGATCAGATTGCATTTCTAAGGGTCGGCCATATGTGAACAACTGCATCAACTTTTCCACTACAGGGGTGGCATGTGGCGCAGTGGTTAGCACTGGGACTGCGGCGCTGAGGACCCGGGTTCGAATCCTGGCCCTGGGTCACTGTCCGTGTGGCGTTTGCACATTCTCCCCGTGTCTATGTGGGTTTCACCTCCACAACCCAAAGATGTGCAGGGTAGGTGGATTGGCCACGCTAAATTGCCCCTTAATTGGGAAAAAAATAATAAATAAACAATTAAATAACTTTTCCACTACTACCTGAGAACAAAGAACAAAGAAAAGTACAGCACAGGAACAGGTCCTTCAGCCCTCCAAGACCGTGCTGACCATGCTGCCCGTCTAAACTAAAATCTTCTACACTTCCTGGGTCCGTATCCCTCTATTCCCATCCTATTCATGTATTTGTCAAGATGCCCCTTAAACATCACTATCGTCCCTGCTTCCACCACCTCCTCCGGCAGCGAGTTCCAGGCACCCACTACCCTCTGTGTAAAAAACTTGCCTCGTACATCTCCTCTAAACCTTGCCCCTCGCACCTTAAACCTATGCCCCCTAGTAATTGACCCCTATACCCTGGGGAAAAGCCTCTGACTATCCACTCTGTCTATGCTCCTCATAATTTTGTAGACCTCTATCAGGTCGCCCCTCAACCTCCGTCGCTCCAGTGAGAACAAACCGAGTTTATTCAACCTCTCCTCATAGCTAATGCCCTCCATACCAGGCAACTTCCTGGTAAATCTCTTCTGCACCCTGTCTAACGCCTCCACCTCCTTCTGGTAGTGTGGCGACCAGAATTGAACACTATACTCAAGTGTGGCCTAACTAATTAGGTGTAATTATTGTCAAAGGTATAGCTTCCAGAAATTGGGTAGTCACTGTAAGCATGTACTGATGCCCTGCCTTTGTTTTAGGCAGTGGTCCTACACAATCTACTAATACATGACTAAATGGTTCTTCAAACACTGGTGCGGGTATTAAAGGCTCTGGTTTAATCACCTTTTCTGGCTTACCTATAACCTGACAGGTTCTACAGAATTGCACCGAATCCTTATGCAGTCCTGGCCGGGAAGAATGTCCGGTGAATGCTGTCTGAGTTTTTAGAATTTCCACATGTCCTGCCATTAGTATCTTATGTGCTACCCGCAGTATTCCCCAATAATATTTGGGCGGTACCACAATTTGATGAACAACTGTCCATTCCTCGTCCGCAGGTCCATGAAGGTGTCATCACTTCCTCATCAGAACTCCTTCATGTAATAGTACTCGGGAACCCCCTCAGCTTCAATGTCCCTGAGAGCTGATGGTGCTAATCTATGTAACTCAGGATCCTGGGCCCCAAGGCAGCACGGTAGCATGGTGGTTAGCATCAATGCTTCACAGCTCCAGGGTCCCAGGTTCGGTTCCCGGCTGGGGCACTGTCTGTGCGGAGTCTGCACGTCCTCCCCGTGTGTGCGTGGGTTTCCTCCGGATGCTCCGGTTTCCTCCCACAGTCCAAAGATGTGCGGGTTAGGTGGATTGGTCAGGCTAAATTGCCCTTAGTGTCCTAAAATATAATGTTAATGGGGGTTGTTGGGTTACGGGTATAGGGTGGATACGTGGGCTTGGGTAGGGTGATCATTGCTCGGCACAACATTGAGGGCCGAAGGGCCTGTTCTGTGCTGTACTGTTCTAATTCTAATGAAGTCCCACCAAACACTTCCTCAGAATTACCCTCATTCCCAAGGATGGTTCTACTATCCGATGGTGGTATAACTTCAATCTCTGGTGATGGGAAACTTTATTTAGCCATTGCCCTGGTCGCCACACACACAGTGGAAAAATATCTGAAAACTGTTCCTGTAGCATTTCTGTCTCCTTATCTTCCATCGGAATCTCTGTAACCATGGGTGAAGCTATAACCTTTACTCCTGCCAAGTCATTCCCCAATAGTGAATCTACTCCGTCCACTGGTAACTTCTTAACCACTCTGATAACTAGTGGACAATAAATCACGCTCTAATTGTACTTTATACAATGGAACTAGGATATAATTTCCACGTATCCCATTCACTAACACCTTGGGCGGTATTCTCCGTTGCCCGACGTTGAAATCGTAATCAGCGATCGGGCGGAGAATCCCTTCTAACGCCCAAATCGGGGGTGGCTCCAGTTTGACACCAGTTTTCGAGTCTCCACCCCCGTAAAGGAAAATCAAATATTAATCAAATATAAACAGATAAAGCTCTTTGATGCACTGGGATGATTTCCAGTTAATGTCTCTCCGAAGTTCAGCTTTCGTTTTGGTGCTTCTTCCTTCTAGGCTTGAGGTGGTTTTCTCTGGCAAGGTTGTCTACCTTCTCTGCAGACTCGGCAGCATTCTAACAGGAATGTGGCGGACACTCACTGCTTTCAGAACGATAAAGCAGTTCTTTCACTTCAGCGAACAAGAGAGAGAGGAAGAGAGCGAGAGAGAGTTCCAATCACCTCCGAGGTCTAAACACTTCTGCCCAGTTCTCTCAGAAAGCATCACGCAGGAACCAATCACTGACTGTTGGTGTCAGGCAGAACACTGTCCCCAGCCAACCCACAGGTTGCCAGCCAAACAATTGATCTGACTCCCTCTGTTCCTATGATCCACTCAACGCTGAGGAATCTGACTTCTCCTGTCCAAAACAAAACCTGGGAACACAGATTGCCTGACAATCAGATTGCTTCAACTTTAAATCTCCTGCTTAAAGGCACAATTCGAGTATGGGTCTACGGAGAAAAATAATAAACTAACAAAAAATAAATGGTGACAAAGGAGGTAAAGAGGAAGGACTCTTACAGAAGGCAAATGGTAGCATAGTGGTTAGCACAATTGCTTCACAGCTCCAGGGTCGCAGGTTCGATTCCGGCTTGGGTCACTGTCTGTGCGGAGTCTGCACATCCTCCCTGTGTGTGCGTGGGTTTCCTCCGGGTGCTCCGGTTTCCTCCCACAGTCCAAAGATGTGCAGGTTAGGTGGATTGGCCATGATAAATTGCCCTTAGTGTCCAAAATTGCCCTTAGTGTGGGGTGGGGTTACTGGGTTATGGGGATAGGGTGGAGGTATTGACCATGGGTAGGGTGCTCTTTCCGGGAGCCGGTGCAGACTTGATGGGCCGAATGGCCTCCTTCTGCACTGTAAATTCTATGAAATGGAACTTTAGCCTTAGGGGAATATAAAATTAGGGAAGTGTGGTGGTATGATTAGCATAGCTGCCTGCCATTGATGCAGAACACCGGCTTACCATTGGCCCTGGTCGGTCATGTGCCTCTCGACCGGTAAGTTGAGACCAGTCATGTGATGGCTCTCCGATTGGTCGAGAGGCTGAGTTAACCCCGCCTCCCGCCCCCGTCCTTCTACTGTTTCATGAATGAGGGATATTCTTCCACTGGAGTCGGTTCAGATTCATTGGGCCGATTCTCAAAAGGGAGGGAGTTTGTCTCATGAGGGGAGGGTTGAGCAGGTCGGGGCCTAAACCCATGTGGAGTTTAGAAGAATGAGGGGGTAATCTCATTGAAACATCAGATTCCGCCGGGGGGGGGTGGGTTGACAAGGTGGTGGCTGAGAGCATATCTCCCCCCTAATGGGGGTGGGGTTGAGTTTGACAGTAAGGGGGGGGGGGTCCACATTGAAGATGATAAGGAGGAATTTCCTCTCTGGGGGGTGGGTTCGATCTGTGGAATTCTCCCCCCCCCCCCCCCCCCCCCCCCCCCCCAGACAGCAGTGATCACTGCGAAGCCTGGAGATACCGCTCGGGGTTGTAAATCCCACCATGCCAGGGTTGTGGGGTGGGGGTTAGCGTAGGCTGGTGAGGGGGGGGGGGGAGGGATGAGGCCGCGCTGGGCGTGCACCAATGGGAACCGAGAACGGTTTCGAAAAATGCCTCAGCGAGCCCGACCAATGACATTTGAACCCTTAGCCCCGAACCCGAGGCGCCGGAAGGTTCTGCGATGGAAGACTTTGAGCCTTCACACCTCCTACCACCCAATACGCAGAGCAGAGTGAAGCAGCTGCGGTTTCCTGTCCTCCACATCCCCCCCCCCCACCCCCACACACACACACACACACTTTGTAGCATCATTCACACTCCCAAATTGTTGTCATTTCTACTGACCTAGTTTAAGCATTTTCTTTTTAAATCTTGACCTGCAGCCTCTCTAACTTCACCGGTTACTTGCAAAAAGGTGATTTTTATTTTAGTGGTGCGCTTGGCATGATCCTCTGATATCCCAGGACCCTCAGCGAGGGGGGGGGGAGCAGGGGGCCAGCCGCGGAGGAAGTGGCAGATGGTTATGCCCCCGCCCGCCCGCACGCCCTCCCGGCAGCCTCATCGCTCTCTTGTGGTGAAGCCGTACTTTTTTTTTGAAGTATAAACGGTTGTCTGCTCCTCTCAGACAGAGAGAGAGAGAGAGAGAGAAAGGGGCATAGTCAACAGGTGGGTGGGGGGGAAACGAGAGAGACAGAGACGGGCAGAGAGAGTCGGAAGGTCATTAGAGAGAGAGAGAGAGGTGTGCACATTCAAAGACGGAGTGAGACGGAGATAGAGACCAGAAGGAGTGATACCGAGGGTGGGACAAAGTCAGACATCGTTGGGAAGGAGACGGCGAGAGATTCCAAGAAAAGGGAGTTTGGACAGGTACAGATAGGAGAGGAGGGAGGGCAGGTGTATACAAAGAGGGACGGGCGCAGCGAGAGAAGTAGAGAGACAGGAGCGGACCGTGATATCGAGCCACACCCCTGCCAGGCGTACCCGGAAAGGCACAGAGGGGGCTAAATTGCACCCTCCAGAGTCAAATAGGCAGAAGGGACTAGTCTCTGGCGTCTGGATGGGAGGGCCCCGTGTGGCACGGTAATCAGGGCGCCAGTCCGAGCCAGCCAACCATCAAAGCGAGAAACCCGAGGTGGGAGTTTCCCCCGGGCAGAGCTGAAAACTGACCCCACTCCATCGACGGACAGAGGCGTGACGGAGAGAAGGGGCTCTCACGAGGGAACGGGCGGGAAATGTTTGACAACCAACCGAGCCATGGCTGTAACGGTAAGAGCCAATTCAACTCTTGGGGTGGAAAGAGAGGAAAGTGGGCTTCTTCCAAGCCGTGGGTTAGGAAGGTGCGGCCGGAGGAGCCTTGGCGAGTGGCTGCTGTACATCTTGCCGACGGTGCACACGGCTGCCGCTGTGCGTCGGTGGGTAGAGGGAGTGGATATTCACAGCGGTGATTAGCGTGTGGATCGAGGGGGGGGGTCGGGGGCTGCGTTGTCCTGGTACGCGTTGAGCTTCTTGAATGTTGTTGGAGCCGCGCTCATCCAGGCGAGTGGGAGAGTCCATCACACTTCTGACTTGTGTCCTTGTAGATGGCGGACAGGCTTTGGGGGGAGTCAGGAGGTGAGTTACTCTCCGCAGGATTCCCAGCCTCTGGTCGCCACAGTATTTATACGGCTGGGTCCAGTTCAGCTCAGCTCGGCGGGAATGCGTGTTGTGAGGAAGATACAAAGAGGCTACAGGAGGATTTGGACAGACTTAGTGAGTGGACAGGATGATGCCAGATGGAATATAATGTGGAAAAATGTGAGGAAATCCACTTGGTAGAAGGAACAAATGTGTAGAGTTTTTGCTGAATGCTGGGAGATTACAAAGAGACCCTGGGTGTCCTTGTCCATACGTCACTGAAGGCTAACATGCAGGTGTAGCGAGCTATTGGGAAGGTTAATGGAATGATAGAACCCCTACAGTGCAGAAGGAGGCCATTCGGCCCATCAAGTCTTCACCGACCCTCTGAAAGAGCACCCTACCTCGGCCCACTCCCTCGCGACCCGTAACCCCACCTAACCGTTGGACACTAAGGGGCAATTTAGCACGGCCAATCCACCTCACCTTTATCACAAGAGGATTTGAGGACAGGAATAGTGAGGCTTGCTTCAATTGTATCGGAGCTTGGTTAGACTGCACCTGGAGCACTGTGGGCAGTGTCGGTCTCCCGCAGAGGGAGTGCGGCCAAGGTTCATCAGACTTGTCCCAGGGATGACGGGATTGTCTTCTGGAGAGAGATTGGGGCAAACTGTGGCCTGTATTCTCCAGAGTTTCTACCAATCAGAGGTGATCTCGTTGAAACTACAGAATACTGAAAGGAATAGACCGGGTCGATGGGGGTAAGATGTTTCCCCTGGTCGGGGAAGTAGAGACCAGGGGGAACATTTCAAAATAAAGGGGGGAGCCACTTGGGACCGAGGAGGAGGAGAAATTTCTTCACACAGAGGTTGGTGAATCTTCGGAATTCTCTATCCCAGAGGGCAGTGGATGCTCAGTCATTGGGAATGTTGAAAGCAGAGATTGATAGAGTCCTGATTAACAATAACAAAGGGTTAGGGGGATAGTCTGGGGTGGAGGGGAGGCCTTGAAGTGTCCAATTAGCCGTGATTCATATTGATTGGTGAAGCAGGCTTGATGGGCTGAATGGCCTCCTCCTGTTCCTGTCTTTCTGCTCGATTGAAACCACTCCGCCCGAGGCCCCCCATCAGGGTGGTCCGGGGGTGGGGGGGTGGCGGGGGGGGGGGGGGGGGGGGGGGGGGGCTGGGGGATGAGGGTGGGGGGGGAGGGGGGGGTGCCGGCGGAGGAGCGGGAGAGAGAGGTGTGGGGGGATTCAGCTATGGTATCAAGGATGGTCATCGCCTGGCACTTAATAATAATAATAATGATAATCTTTATTGTCACAGTATGAAGTACGGTGGTGCCCTGTGGTGGTGGCAGCCCTAAGGGTGTGGGCACAATGGGAGCAGCACATGGGATTGGAGGGGGCATCAGTGTGGTCACCGATATGTGGAAACCACTGGTTTGCCCCCAGGGAAGGGGGGGGGGGGCTGGATGGGGGCTTTAAGAGATGGCAGCGGCGGGGATTTAGAGATTGGGGACCTATTGATCCAGGAGGGCTTTCCGACCTTGGAGGCACTGGAGGAGGAGATTGAGTTGCGGGTGGGAACGGTAGTCGGTACCTCAGGTCGGGACTTTGTACGGAGGCAGTTCCCAGCTTTCCTAGCCTCCCCCTGAGGGAACTACAGGACAAGGTGATGTCAAAAACAGGGGGTGGAGAGGGGAGGGTTTCAGGATATACAAGTTGATGGAGTGGGAAGGGGCCCCTATCCAGAGAGGTGAAGAGGAAATGGAAGAGGAGCTGGGAGGAGAATGAGTCTTGAGAGAGTCATCATCCCCGGGTCGTGGGCCAGGATTGGCTCGATCCAGTTCAAGGTGGTCACAGGGCCCACATGACGGCAGCCCAGATGAGCAGGTTCTTTGAAGAGGGGAGGAAACTTTTGCTGGGATGGAGAGAGTCGGAGGACCCCGACGTCCGGAGTGTGGGTCAGCGATATGGCAAGGGTTCTCAGTCTGGAAAAAACATCAAGTTCGCCTTGAATGGATCAATTCAGGGGTGTTTGCCCAGAGATGGCAACCGTCATCGACTTCTTAAGGAAATGAACGTCAGCCGTAAGGGGGGGGGGGGGGGGGGGGGGGGGCAAGGGGGTGGGGGGGGGGGGGGGAGGAAAACAGGAGACAAGGCAATGTTAGATAAGGACAGGGAATTAGTATACGGGTAACTAAGGAATAGGGCGGGGATAGTAGGGGACGTTGTTTTCTGGTGTATTTGCGTGTGTCGGCTCCGCGCGGTTGTTTAAGAAATGTTAATGTGTTAAACTGTGAAAATTAGAAAATGCTTCAATAAATATTTTCTTTAAAAAAATCTCCGTGACTCTGCGTTGACTGGCAGGTTTTGCAGACTCTCTGCTGCAGTTCCCTGATGGGGGTCAATCTTCGGGGCCACAGGATTGCTCCTATTCTTCTACCTGACTTGTAACATTCTCTGCTTTGCACGGACCTACAGGAAAGGTTAAGATTTATCCACCCCCCCTCCCCCGGGTTCCAGACCCACCCTGTGTGTTCTGCTGCTTCGAATAACACAGGTGCTACTTGATGCAATCTTAACGAAAGGATGCTCCAGACTCTGAAATGGGTTCATCGAAAAGGGGGGAAAAATCTGTACAGACTGTATAGTTGATTGTTGGGAAGTATGTTTCCCGAGGTGTTTACTTGCTGTAACCTGCTTTGATACACGTTGTAATAAAATACCTTTAAAAAATAAATAAAAGGGCAGTATGGTGGCGCAGTGGTTAGCGCTACTGCCTCACGGCGCCGAGGTCCCCAGGTTCGATCCCGGCTCTGGGTCACTGTCCGCGTGGAGTTTGCACATTCTCCCCGTGTCCTGCGTGGTCTCACCCCCACAACCCAAGGATGTGCAGGGGGGTGGATTGGCCACGTTAAATTGCCCCTTAATGGGAAAAGATTAATTAGGTCCTCTAAATTTAAATAAATAAATAAATAAATAAAAATGAACTTAAGATCATAAGACATAGGAGCAGAATTAGGCCACATGGTCCATCGAGTCTGCTCCGCCATTCAATCATGGTGATATTTTCCCATCCCCTTCTCCTGCCTTCTTCCCATAACCCCGATCCCCTTATTAATCAAGAACCTATCTATCACTGACTTAAAGAGACTCAATGAATTGGCCAGTGATTTGGATTGAGATGTAGAAGGCATGGTTAATAAGTTTGCAGATGACACCAAAATTGGCATAGTGAAGAAGATTATATAAGATTGCAACAGGATTCTTGACCAATTGGGCAGTGGGCCGATCAATGGCAGATGGAGTTTAATTTGGATAAATGTGAGGTGATGTAGAACAATCAGGGCAGGGATCTATTCAGTTAATGGTCGGGAGTTGGGGAGAGTTACAGAACAAAGAGATCGAGGAATACAGGTTCCTGAAGTTGGAGTCACAGGTGGACAGGATGGTCAAGAAAGGCATCAGCCAGCTAGGTTTTATTGGTCAGAATACTGATACAGCAGTTGGGACGTCTTGTTGAAGTTGTACAAGACATTGGTAAGGCCACCACATGGGATACTGTGTTCAGTTCAGGTCACCCTATTATAGGAAGGATATGTTTAAACTAGAAATAGTGCAGAAGTGATTTACGAGGATGCTACCAGGACCCTGATGGTCTGGGTTATAAGGAGAGGCTGGATAGGCTGGGACTTCTTTCCCGGAGCGTAGGAGGCTAAGGGGTGAACATATGGCAGCACGGTAGATGGTGGTTAGCATAAATGCTTCACAGCTCCAGGGTCCAGGTTCGATTCCCGGCTGGGTCACTGTCTGTGCGGAGTCTGCACGTTCCTCCCCGTGTCTGCGTGGGTTTCCTCCGGGGTGTTGCTCCGGCTTCCTCCCACAGTCCAAAGATGTGCGGGTTAGGTGGATGGCCATGCTAAATTGCCCGTAGTGTCCTAAAAAAAATCAGGTTAAGGGGGGGGGTTGTGGGTTACGGGTATAGGGTGGATACGTGGGTTTGAGTAGGCGTGATCATTGCTCGGCACAACATCGAGGGCTGAAGGGCCTGCTCTGTGCTGTACTGTTCTATCTATTCTATCTATCTATCATATCGAGGCCTATAAAATAATGAGGTAGATAGTCAACATCTTTTACCAAAGGTAAGGAGTCTAGAACTAGAGGGCATAGGTTTAAGGTGAGAGGGGAGAGATACAAAAGAGACCAGAGGGGAAATTTCAGAGGGTGGTGAGCATCTGGAACGGGCTGCCAGAGGCAGTGGTAGAGGCGGGTACAATCTTGTCCTTTAAAAAGCAGATAGACAGTTACATGGGCAGGGTGGGTATAGAGGGTAGGGGTCAAATGCGGACAAGTGGGACTAGCTTAGTGATAGAAACTGTTGGCGGCATGGACAGGCTGGGCCGATAAGGGCCAGTTTCCATTCTGTAAAAATCTCTGACTCTATGACTGTCGGTCAGGGTCAGTACTGAGGGAGCGCCGCCACTGTCAGAGGGTCAGTACTGAGGGAGTGCCGCACTGTCAGAGGGTCAGTACTGAGGGAATGCGCACTGTCAGAGGGTCAGTACTGAGGGAATGCCTCACTGTCAGAGGGTCAGTACTGAGGGAGTGCTGCAACTGTCAGAGGGTCAGTACTGAGGGAATGCCCGCACTGTTCGGGAGGGTCAGTACTGACGGGAATGCCGCACTGTCAGAGGGTCAGTGCTGAGGGAGCACCGCACTGTTAGAGGGTCAGTACGAGGGAATGACGCACTGTCAGAGGGTCAGTACTGAGGGAGTAGTGCCGCACTGTTGGAGGGTCAGTGCTGAGGGAGTGCCGCACTGTCGGGGGGTTCTGTGCTGAGGGAAGTGCCGCACTGTCGGGGGGTTCTGTGCTGAGGGAGCGCAACACTGTCGGAGAGTCAGTGCTGGGGGAGCACCGCACTGTTAGAGGGTCAGTACTGAGGGAATGCCGCACTGTCGGAGGTGTCAGTGCTGAGGGAGCGCTGCACTGTCGTTAGGGTCAGTGCTGATGGGAGCACCGCACTGTCAGAGGATCAGTACTGACGCAGCGCCGCAATGTGGGGGGGGGGGGGGGGGGGGGGGTCTGCACTGTGGGAGCGACGCCTGTTGGAGAGTCAGTGCTGAGGGAGCGCCGCACTGTCGGGGGGGTTCTGTGCTGAGGGGAGCGACACACTGTCGGAGAGTCAGTGCTGAGGAGTGCAGCACTGTCGTAGGGTCAGTGCTGAGGGAGCACCGCACTGTTAGAGGGTCAGTATGAGGGAATGCCGCACTGTCGGAGGGTCAGTGCTGAGGGAGTGCCGCACTGTCAGAGGGCTCAGTACTGAGGGAGCGTGCACTGTCGGAGGGTCCAGTGCTGAGGGAGCGCAGCCCACTGTCGGAGGGTCAGTACTGAGGAGCGCTGCACTGTCAGAGGGTCAGTGCTGAGGGAGCTCCGCACTGTCGGAGGGTAATGCTGAGGTAGCGCCGCACTGTCGGAGGGTCAGTGCTAAGGGAGCGCCGCACTGTCGGAGGGTCAGTGCTGAGGGGAGCGCGCACTGTTGGAGGGTCAGTGCTGAGGGAGCCGCACTGTCAGGGGTCAGTACTGAGGGCGTGCCGCACTCGGAGGGTCAGTACGAGGGAGCGCGCACTGTCGGCGGGTCAGTGCTGAGGGAGCGGCACTGTGGAGGGTCAGTGCTGAGGGAGCCCGCACTGTTAGAGGGTCAGTGCTGAGGGAGCGCCGACTGTCGGAGGGTCAGTACTGAGGGAGCGCCGCACTGTCGGAGGGTCAGTGCTAAGGGAGCGCGCACTGTCGGAGGGTCAGTGCTGAGGGAGTGCCGCATTGTCAGAGGGTCAGTACTGAGGGAGCGCTTTGCACTGTCAGAGGGTCAGTGCTGAGGGAAGTGCCGCACTGTCTAGAGGTGTCAGTACTGAGGAATGCCGCACTGTCAGAGGGTTAGTGCTGAGGGAGAGCTGCACTCTGTCGGGGGGGTCAGTACTGAGGAGTGCTGCACTGTCAGAGGGTCAGTATCTGAGGGAGTGCTGCACTGTCAGAGGGTCAGTACTGAGGGACCCAGTGGTGCCGCACTGTCAGAGGGTCAATACTGAGGGGGAGTGCTGCACTGTCAAGAGGGTCAGTACTGAGGGAGTGCCGCACTGTCAAAGGGTCAGCACTGAGGGAGTTGCTGGCCACTGTCAGAGGGTCAGTACTGAGGGAATGCTGCACTGTCAGAGGGCAGTCTGAGGGAGTGCTGCACTGTCAGAGGGTCAGTACTGAGGGAGTGCCGCACTGTCAGAGGGTCAGCACTGAGGGAGTGCCGCACTGTCAGAGGGTCAGTACTGACGGAATGCTGCACTGTCAGAGGGTCAGTGCTGAGGGAGTGCCGCACTGTCAGAGGGTCAGTGCTGAGGGAGTGCCGCACTGTCAGAGGGGTCAGTGCTGAGGGAAGTGCCAGACTGGTCGGAGGTTGTGTTCCAGAGTATCTGCAGATGAGACAGTTAACCCTAATAATGCCAGCCTGGTATTCAAAGTCTCTCGCCCATGACAGACGCCCGGCCCGGTGCTCTCACTCACTGGCCGCCACAGGTGGGATTGGCAAATAGTAAACCAATCCCAGGTGCATGTGTAAAAGGAACTGAGGGAGAGAGGGTGGGTTTGAAACCCAGCTGTCATTCTGAATCTGATGCCAAGGAGAGAGAGGGAGTGGACCACTGAGGGTGGGACCCACCTCAACACCATCAAGAGTTCTGACACCAGTGATGCTCGTCCCAATAATCAGGAAAGCCCACAGGGTCCGTGAGTACGTCCAGCCGCGGTCGATTGTGGACTGAGGGCTTCCTTGCTGTGCGAGGGAGGAGGGGGCACGTGTCAGCCCAGGGCAGGTGAGGACGCACATTGCCATCCCTGGAGGGATGTTCATTAACCGTGACGGGGTGGATTTACGACAATAAATTGATCAAGGCGCCCGTGTCGATGGCCAACGTCAGATTATGAGTAACGCAGCTTCACCCGCCCTGTGGTACCTGGGGCCGTTGATCGGTTCAATACATGATTTTCCTTATTTTTCCCACCCTCTCCTCCTTTTCCACCTAGATCATTCTCAAAGTTCCTACCTCGCTTCCGGAGAAGGTGAGTTCAAAAATAACTGTGGCGCTCGCTGACCATCTTGGCCTGTCTGGCCTTCTGGTCACAGTTTGACTTCCTGCGCATTTGCCTGCACCGCCCCCCCCCCCCCCCCCCCCCCCCCCCCCCCCCCCCCCCCCTCCCAGGGGCTGATTCAATCTAACTCCATCCACCTTGATACATTGTGATATAAATTAGATTCATTTTCGAGCAAGAGTGACCTCAATGTCCATGAATCTCCCAGTTTTAGCATTAACATTCCATGTGTACGCACCGATTCGGAATAAGCTCCTCAGGCCCTCGGGCCTACTCCACCATTCAGTAAGATTGCAACTGCGACCTCCTGCCGACCCCCCGATAACCTTTCACCCCTCATTAATCGAGAATCTCTCCACCTAGGCCTTAAAATATTCAAAGACCCTGCTCCCGCCGCCTTTTGAGGAAGACAGAGAGTTCCAGAGGCTCGCCGCCCTCAGAGAAAATAATCTCACCTTCGTTTTAAACGCCGAGCCTTTGTTTTTTAAACAGTGACCCCCCCCCTCCGAGTTCTAGATTCTCCCACAAGAGGAAACATCCTCTTCACATCAACACTGTTGATACTCCCTCAGGATCGTTAGGGTTTCAATCAAGTCACCTCTCACTCTTCTAAACTCGGGCAGGTACATCCTAACCTCTCCAACCTTGCCTCATGTGGACTATCCGCCCATTCCGGGTATTATTCTGGTCAACGCGGCATCGATGGCCATTTGAGGAAGAGAGTTACAGGCAACCCCTTTCATCCAGAAATCTCGGTGATGCACAATCGATGGACACGGAACGTAGGTGAAGTCCGAAACGAAAGGCTTTAATTAGCAAGAAGTGAGCCCGGCAGCAGACGGACAGGAAATGGCCTGGCTGCAGGGGAACACGGGTTCTTATACCCCGCCTTGTAGGCGGGGCTACCTTCCTCTTAGCCAATAGGGATAAGAGGATACCTGGGCCAATGGGGAGCGTGTCCTCTGCACCAATGACAGCTCACACTCCCAGGTACCGTAATACCCCTAGTCATACTACCACACTCATCTGTTCCACTCGTCCCAGACTCTCCCCTCCAACAACCTGCATGTAGGTTTCTCTCAATCAACCCTACCAGTTCCCCAGAATATCTCAAAAACCTTGACTAAATCACCCCGTAAACCTCCTAAATGCAGCTAGAGTTTGTGTTTATCCCTCGTGGTCATTTCTACCCTTTGGTGTCCGGTTCTCATTCTGTCAAACCGACACTGACCTCCCTCCGAGGTCAACACGTGCCCTCCGGAGGGGGCTGGTGAGAGCTGCACGAGGTGTTTTCCTCATTCTAAGCGTGTCGCGTGCCTCTAAAATCGGTTACCCTCTATGTACTGTGTCTGTCGAGGATTTGTAAGACTGATTTTAGTCTCTGTCTGACTCGCTGACTTGTCAACTTAACACTCCCGTTAACTCTGCCTCAGTTTCAGTTTCAAATCGAAAGAAGTGGAGGACCCTGTTTATGGAAATATCAACTACATTTACACAGGTGAGCAATTCAGCCTCCTTCTTCACCCCCATCATGTCACACGTCTCTTTTTAGACAGAGATCCGCTGGCCCTGGGGGCTGATGATTCTATACCAACACCATCACTAATCCGATTGACACTAATCAAAGGTTTCCTGGACAAAGTCGCAGCAGATTTGTTTCTATGATACAAGACCAAAATGCATGCCCACCGATTGATCACTCAAACACACACAGTCACTCACAAGCACACGGACACATAGTCATTCACACACAAATACGCGTATCTACAGTTTCACACATACACGCAGTTATATACAAACACACACACACAGTCACTCAAACACAAACATTCACACACCAACCAATTTCACAAACATACCCAGGCACACACACCCATGCACACACACCCATACACACATAGAACATAGAGTGCAGAAGGAGGCCATTCGGCCCATCGGGTCTGCACCAATCCACTTAAGGCATCACTTCCATCCTATCCCCGTAACCCAATAACCCCTCCAAATCTTTTTTTTGGGCACTAAGGGCAATTTAGCATGGCCAATCCACCTAACCTGCATGTCTTTGGACTGTGGGAGGAAACCGGAGCACCCGGAGGAAACCCACGCAGACACGGGGAGAACGTGCAGATTCCGCACAGACAGTGACCCAGCGGGGAATCGAACCTGGGACCCTGGAGCTGTGAAGCCACAGTGCTACCCACTGTGCTACCCTGCTGCCCATATATATATATATACACAGTTACTCGAACATATGCAGATATACATACACCGACCAATCACTCAAATTCACACATGCACATACTCACACTCAAACACACACTCACTTGCACCCAGAGCCGCACACATACAAAACCCTCGTTCAGTCTTCAATCTCCCAGCTTTCACTCCTACAGTCACACACCGATCCATTGCTCCCCATGCCATGGCTGCTCATCCATCACTCCGCCTTCTCCATCATTTTGAAGTCATCTAAGGGCAGCACGGTGGCGCAGTGGGTTAGCCCTGCCGCCTCACGGCGCTGAGGTCCCAGGTTCGATCCCGGCTCTGGGTCACTGTCTGTGTGGAGTTTGTACATTCTCCCCGTGTCTGCGTGGGTTTCGCCCCCACAACCCAAAGATGTGCAGGGTAGGTGGATTGACCACGCTAAATTGCCCTTTAATTGGAGAAAAATGAATTGGGTACACTAAATTTTTTTTTTTAAATGTAAGTCATCTTAATCCATATAGCACCACTGTGATGTTCACAGAGAATACAATCCTTGACGTGCCTTTGAGATTCACTCATTGTCTTTCCAGGGCTTGAGCGACACAGCAACGGGCAATCGGAGGGACCGAAGACAGGGCTGAAGGTCAGTGTTGATGCCGGGTTGGAAATTCTAAAGCGTTGGTCCAGCTTGGCGATGCTTAGGTTGGACATACAAGTCTAAGTGTGGGTTGGGGGGGGGGGGGGTCCCAACAGCATGTGGGAGGAGGGGGCACTCGTTGACATCAGTGGATAGGGCAACATGGGTTAATATTGCCTCCAATGGGCAGAGTTTGGGATACTGTGAACAGTTTTGGTCCCTTATCTAAGGAAAGACTGACATTGGAGGCCGTCCCGAGAAGGTTCACTAGGCCGATCCCGGATAGGGAGGGAGTTTCTCATGAGGAGAGGTTGAGTAGGTTGGGCCTGTGCTCATTGGCGTTTAGAAGAATGAGAGGCGGCCTTATTGAGACATTCGGATTCTCAGGGGGTTTGACAGGGTCAATGCTGAGAGGCTGTTTCCCCTTGTGGGAGAGTCTGGGACCAGAGGGCAGAATCTCAGAGTCAGGGGGGTCGCCCATTTGAGGCAGAGGAATTTCTTCCCTCCGAGGGGAGTGAATCTGTGGAATTCTTTACTGCAGAGAGGCTGTCGAGAGGCTGCGTCTTAATTGAGGCTGCACTCATCCAGGCAAGTGGAGAGTATTCTTGTGCCTTGTAGATGGTGGACAGGCTTTGGGGGGAGTCAGGTGAGTTACTCTCCACAGGGCCCCCAGCCTCTGACCTGCTCAGGTAGCCACAGTATTTATTGATGTGACCATCGATTCACAAGACAGGTGGTTGGAAGTGAACAGTGGTTTTAATAGTCTTACAACAGAGCCTGCCTGCGACAAGATGAGCTGGCAGGCAGGCTCACGACTGCAAAGCTTTATACTTCCGGTTAGTGGGGGGAACCATGGGCGGAACCATGGGCGGAGCCAAGGGTGGAGCTCAGTACAAACTCCTCATCTCCCCCTATGGGCAGAGCCGCGCAACTGCTCGTATACCGAGCTTACAGAGACACAACACATACCATACAATACAGTGTGAATTACTAGATTGTGATTCACCACATTCACCCCCTGTAAAAAAATCAAGTCCAGCGGGGGTGATGGGTCTACAAATTGAATCGGTCCGGCGGTCGGGTCGTCCTCAGAGATCTGCGAAGCACCGGGGTTGCAACCTCTTCTGGTGGCTGGGTGGTGGCGGTCGGCGAGGGAACCATGGCGGACTCCGGGGGTGATTCGGTCTGAACTTCGTACCCGACTGGTTTGACTGGTGACGGGGAGTGCCGTAAAACCATAGGCGCGGGGGCGCGGAGCACAGGCAGTGAACCTGTAGGTGTGGGGGCGCAGGGCATGGGGGGTTGGGTGGGGTGTAGCGTGAGGGGTACCTCGGCGGTAGTAATGTCGGAGCCGGAACCTGCAGGCGCCAGGTCCCGGAGGGAAACAGTGTCCTGACGTCCGTCAGGGTATTCAATAAAGGCATATTGAGGGTTCGAGTGGAGTAGGAGCACTCTCTCCACGAGTGGGTCAGTTTTGTGGGTCTGGATATGCTTCCGGAGGAGAACCGGGCTCGGTGTCTTCAACCAGGATGGGAGCGAAGCCCCCGTGGTAGTGCCCCTGGAAAAAACAAATAGCCGCTCGTGAGGGGTCTGGTTGGTGGCCGTACATAGGAGGGACCTAATAGATTGGAGCGCGTCGGGGAGGACTTCCTGCCAATGGGAGGTCGGGAGCTTTCTAGACCGGAGGGTCAGTAGGACGGTCTTCCAGACCGTCGTGTTCTCCCTCTCCACCTGCCCGTTCCCGCTGGGGTTGTATCTGGTAGTCCTGCTCAAGGCGATGCTCTTGTCGAGCAGGTGCTGACGCAACTCGTCGCTCATAAAGGATGAACCCCTGTCGCTGAGTACGTAGCTGGGGAAACCAAACAGGGTGAAGATACTATGCAGGGCTCTAATGACTGTGTGGGAGGTCATGTCGGGGCTCGGGATAGCAAAGGGGAAGCGGGAGAACTCGTTTATTACATTTAGAAAGTACACATTCCGATTGGTTGAGGGGAGTGGCCCTTTGAAATCGATTGCGAGGCGTTCAAAGGGCCGGGATGCCTTTACCAGGTGGGCCCTGTCTGGTCTGTAGAAGTGCGGTTTGCACTCCGCGCAGATCGGGCAATCCCTGGTGATGGCTTTCATCTCCTCGGTGGAGAAATGCAAATTTCGGGCCTAGAACGTAGTGGGCGAGCCGGGTGACCCCTGGGTGGCAGAGGTCATTGTGGATAGCTTTCAGGCAGTCGTCTTGTGCGCTGGCGCACGTTCCACGGGACAGGTCATCTGGGGGCTCGTTGAGCTTCCCCGGTCGGTACATGATATCGTACTTGTAGGTGGAGAGTTCGATCCTCCACCGTAGGATCTTATCGTTTTTAATTTTGCCCCTTTGTGAGTTGTCAAACATAAAGACAACCGAACTTTGGTCGGTGATGAGGGTGAACCTCCTACCTGCGAGGTAGTGCCTCCAGTGTCGTATAGCTTCCACGATGCCTTGTGCTTCCTTTTCGACTGAGGAGTGTCGAAGTTCCGAAGCGGAGAAGGTTCGGGAGAAGAAGGCGACTGGTCTCCCTGCCTGATTCAGAGTGGCTGCAAGAGCGACCTCTGAGGCATCGCTCTCTACTTGAAAAGGGACGGATTCATCCACCGCCCGCATGGTCGCTTTGGCGATGTCCTCCTTGATGTAGGTGAAGGCCTGGCGAGCCTCATCTGATAGAGGGAAGAGTGTGGCCTTAAATAGTGGGTGGGCTTTGTCCGCATACTGAGGGACCCACTGGGCATAATACGAGAAAAATCCCAGGCACCTTTTGAGGGCCCTGGGACAATGAGGGAGAGGGAGTTGTAAGAAGGGGCGCATACGGTCCGGGTCGGGGCCCAGGACTCCGTTTTCCATGACATAGCCGAGGATGGCTAGCCTGGTCGTGCGGAAAATGCATTTCTCCGTGTTGTACGTGAGGTTGAGTTTCTGGGCAGTCTGGAGAAATTGATGGAGGTTAGCATCGTGCTCCTGCTGATCGTGGCCGCAGATGGTGACGTTATCCAGGTATGGAAACGTGGCCCGCAGCCCGTACTGGTCCACCATTCGGTCCATTGCTCGTTAGAACACCGAGACCCTATTTGTGACGCCAAAGGGAACCCGGAGGAAGTGGAAGAGGTGGCCGTCGGCCTCGAACGCCATGTAGTGGCGGTCCTCCGGGCAGATTGGGAGCTGGTGGTATGCAGACTTCAGATCCACCGTGGAGAAGACTTTATAATGGGCGATCTGATTCACCATGTCTGCAATCCTGGGGAAGGGGTACGCATCGAGGAGCGTGAACCGATTAATGGTTTGGCTATAATCCACAACCATTCGGAATTTTGTCCCGGTCTTGATGACCACCACCTGAGCTCTCCAGGGGCTGTTATTGGCCTCTATGACCCCCTCACGTAGAAGCCTATGGACCTCGGTTCTGATAAACACCCTGTCCTGCAGGCTGTATCGCCTGCTGCGAGTGGCTTCGGGTTTGCAGTCCGGCGTGAGATTGGCAAAGAGTGGAGGGGGGTCGATTTTTAGCGTAGTGAGGCTGCAGATAGTGAGTGGGGGCAAGGGCCCGCCGAAGCTGAGTGTGAGGCTGTTGAGATTGCACTGGAAATCCAGTCCCAGTAAGAGTGGGCGCAGAGTTCAGGGAGCACGTATAGCTGGAAGTTAGCGTAGCTAGTGCCCTGGATCGTTAGGGTCACGGCGGTGCGCCCTTGGAGGTGAACGGAGTGTGAGCCCGAGGCGAGGGAGATAGTTTGCCGTGCAGGGAAAATAGGGAGCGATCAACGTCTTACCAGATCTGGGTGTACGAAGCTCTCGGTGCTCCCGGAGTCAAAGAGGCACAATGTCCTGCACCCGTTGATTTTAACGGTCATCATTGAGTTGCGGAGGTGCTTTGGACGCGACTGGTCTAACGTGACCACACTGAGTTGCTGGTAGTCGGCGGCTCGATCAGCTGTGCTGTAGTGGCCCCGTGATGACTGCCCTCTGAGTTCGGAGTCTTCGAGGTGATTTTCTGAGTTGGAAGAGGATGGATCCCAAGCTGGCCGCCCCCGTGGATCGCACGTGGCGGGCGGCGAGGAAGATGGCGCCCAAGATGGCGGCCCCCATGAGTCGCACGTGGCCGGCCGAGTGGAGGGGGTTGCCAAGATGGCGGCCCCCATGAGTCGCACGTGTCGCCTGGGGGCGGAGTCGGAGTACAGGCCGCAGCATTTCGGGGCCTGCGGGCCTGTGCATTTTGAAAATGAGTGCTCTGGGCTGCGGGAGAGTGAGGAGAGGGGGCTTGCTTTGCCAGGCAGACCCGGGCATAGTGTCCTTTGCGACCGCAGCTGCTGCAGATCGCGTTACCGGCCGGGCAGTACTGGCGTGGGTGCTGGGGCTGTCCGCAAAAATGGCACACTGGAGCTGCGTGATGGGTGGGTGGCCGCGCGGCGCAGGCCTGGGGCAGTCGCTGGTCGGGGGCCCAGGATGGAGTCGCTTGGTCCGCGGGGAACAAGGTGAGGCTGCGGAACGAGATCTCCATGGTGGTAGCCAATTCTACCGTGTCCTCTAAATTCTGGGCCCCTTTTTCGAGCAATCGCTGGCGCACATAGTTTGATCTGAGCTCTGCCACGTACCCATCTCTGACGGCGATCTCCATATGCTGTTCGGCTGATACAGCTTGGTAATTACAGTCCCGAGCTAAAGTCTTTAATTCCCGCAGGAATTCTTCCAACGACTCCGCGGGGCGCTGGCGGCGGGTCGTAAAAATATGGCGCGCGTAGACCTCGTTGATGGGCCTCACGTACATTTGATCTAGCATGGCTAGGGCCCCCCTATACGAGTTGGTACTATTGAGTTGAGTAGATATACGGTGGCTCACCCTTGCGTGCAGTAGACTGAGTTTCTGCTCCTCTGTAGTTTCTGGAGTGCTTGATTCAGCAAGGTAGGCTTGAAACATCTGAGCCAGTGTTGAAAGATTTCTCTTGCCTCTGCAGCTTGTGGATTGAGTTCTAGTCGATCAGGTTTGAGGGCTGATTTCTTCGTTTTCTTCTAGTTTCCTAAGACTATTAAATTGATGTGACCATCGATTCACAAGACACGTGGTTGGAAGTGAACAGTGGTTTTAATAATCTTACAACAGAGCCTGCCTGCGACGAGATGAACTGGCAGGCAGGCTCACGACTGCAGAGCTTTATACTTCCGGTTAGTGGGAGGAACCATGGGCGGAACCATGGGCGGAGCCAAGGGTGGAGCCCAGTACAAACTCCTCATCACCCCCTATGGGCAGAGCCGCGCAACTGCCCGTATACCAAGCTTACAGAGACACAACACATACAATATAACACAGTGTGAATTACTGGATTGTGATTCACCACATTTATACGGCTGGGTTCAGTTCAGTTTCTGGTCAATGGTAACCCCCAGGATGTTGACAGTGGGGGGGGGGGGGAATTTAGCAATGGTCAATGGTAACCCTCAGGATGTTCATAGTGTTGGGGGGGGGGGGAGTCAGCGATGGTCAATGGTAACCCTCAGGATGTTCATAGTGTTGGGGGGGGGGGGATTTTAGCGATGGTCAATGGTATAGCAATGGTCAATGGTAACCCCCAGGATGTTGACACGGGGGGGGGGGGGGGGGGGGCGGAATTCAGCGATGGTCATTGGTAACCCCCAGAATGTTCATAGTGTGGGGGGGGGGGATTTTAGCGATGGTCAATGGTACAGCGATGGTCAATGGTACAGCGATGGTCAATGGTACAGCGATGGTCAATGGTACAGCGATGCTCAATGGTACAGCGATGCTCAATGGTACAGCGATGGTCAATGGTACAGCTATGCTCAATGGTACAGCGATGGTCAATGGTACAGCTATGCTCAATGGTACAGCGATGGTCAATGGTACAGCGATGGTCAATGGTACAGCGATGGTCAATGGTACAGCAATGCTCAATGGTACAGCGATGGTCAATGGTACAGCGATGGTCAATGGTACAGCGATGGTCAATGGTACAGCGATGGTGAATGGTACAGCGATGGTCAATGGTACAGCAATGCTCAATGGTACAGCGATGGTCAATGGTACAGCGATGGTCAATGGTACAGCGATGGTCAATGGTACAGCAATGCTCAATGGTACAGCGATGGTCAATGGTACAGCAATGCTCAATGGTACAGCGATGGTCAATGGTACAGCGATGGTCAATGGTACAGCGATGGTCAATGGTACAGCGATGCTCAATGGTACAGCGATGGTCAATGGTACAGCTATGCTCAATGGTACAGCGATGGTCAATGGTACAGCGATGGTCAATGGTACAGCGATGGTCAATGGTACAGCAATGCTCAATGGTACAGCGATGGTCAATGGTACAGCGATGGTCAATGGTACAGCGATGGTCAATGGTACAGCGATGGTGAATGGTACAGCGATGGTCAATGGTACAGCAATGCTCAATGGTACAGCGATGGTCAATGGTACAGCGATGGTCAATGGTACAGCGATGGTCAATGGTACAGCAATGCTCAATGGTACAGCGATGGTCAATGGTACAGCAATGCTCAATGGTACAGCGATGGTCAATGGTACAGCGATGGTCAATGGTACAGCGATGGTCAATGGTACAGCGATGGTCAATGGTACAGCTATGCTCAATGGTACAGCGATGGTCAATGGTACAGCGATGGTCAATGGTACAGCGATGGTCAATGGTACAGCGATGGTCAATGGTACAGCGATGCTCAATGGTACAGCGATGGTCAATGGTACAGCGATGGTCAATGGTACAGCGATGGTCAATGGTACAGCGATGCTCAATGGTACAGCGATGGTCAATGGTACAGCAATGCTCAATGGTACAGCGATGGTCAATGGTACAGCGATGGTCAATGGTACAGCGATGGTCAATGGTACAGCGATGGTCAATGGTACAGCGATGGTCAATGGTACAGCGATGCTCAATGGTACAGCGATGGTCAATGGTACAGCGATGGTCAATGGTACAGCGATGGTCAATGGTACAGCAATGCTCAATGGTACAGCGATGCTCAATGGTACAGCGATGCTCAATGGTACAGCAATGCTCAATGGTACAGCGATGGTCAATGGTACAGCGATGGTCAATGGTACAGCGATGGTGAATGGTACAGCGATGGTCAATGGTACAGCAATGCTCAATGGTACAGCGATGGTCAATGGTAGAGCAATGCTCAATGGTACAGCGATGGTCAATGGTAGAGCAATGCTCAATGGTAAAGCGATGGTCAATGGTACAGCGATGGTCAATGGTACAGCGATGGTCAATGGTACAGCGATGCTCAATGGTACAGCAATGCTCAATGGTACAGCGATGGTCAATGGTAGAGCAATGCTCAATGGTAAAGCGATGGTCAATGGTACAGCGATGGTCAATGGTACAGCGATGGTCAATGGTACAGCGATGGTCAATGGTACAGCGATGCTCAATGGTACAGCGATGGTCAATGGTACAGCGATGGTCAATGGTACAGCGATGGTCAATGGTACAGCGATGGTCAATGGTACAGCGATGCTCAATGGTACAGCGATGGTCAATGGTACAGCGATGGTCAATGGTACAGCGATGCTCAATGGTACAGCGATGGTCAATGGTACAGCGATGCTCAATGGTACAGCGATGGTCAATGGTACAGCGATGGTCAATGGTACAGCTATGCTCAATGGTACAGCGATGGTCAATGGTACAGCAATGCTCAATGGTACAGCGATGGTCAATGGTACAGCGATGGTCAATGGTACAGCGATGGTCAATGGTACAGCGATGGTCAATGGTACAGCAATGCTCAATGGTACAGCGATGGTCAATGGTACAGCGATGCTCAATGGTACAGCAATGCTCAATGGTACAGCGATGGTCAATGGTACAGCGATGGTCAATGGTACAGCGATGGTGAATGGTACAGCGATGGTCAATGGTACAGCAATGCTCAATGGTACAGCGATGGTCAATGGTAGAGCAATGCTCAATGGTACAGCGATGGTCAATGGTAGAGCAATGCTCAATGGTAAAGCGATGGTCAATGGTACAGCGATGGTCAATGGTACAGCGATGGTCAATGGTACAGCGATGCTCAATGGTACAGCAATGCTCAATGGTACAGCGATGGTCAATGGTAGAGCAATGCTCAATGGTAAAGCGATGGTCAATGGTACAGCGATGGTCAATGGTACAGCGATGGTCAATGGTACAGCGATGGTCAATGGTACAGCGATGCTCAATGGTACAGCGATGGTCAATGGTACAGCGATGGTCAATGGTACAGCGATGCTCAATGGTACAGCGATGGTCAATGGTACAGCGATGGTCAATGGTACAGCGATGCTCAATGGTACAGCGATGGTCAATGGTACAGCGATGGTCAATGGTACAGCGATGGTCAATGGTAACGCCCAGGATGTTGACAGTGGGGGGGGGGGGGGGATTTAATGATGGTCATGTCATTGAATGTCAAGAGATGGTTAGATTCTCTCTCTTGTGGGTGATAGTGTCACAGAGCACACCACTCCCCTCTGCGCCCCTCCCACATATCCAGAATGAGCCGACTTTCGCCTCGCCGCCGTTGTGGGATCTTGCTGTGTGCAAACGCATCTACGTAAACCAGGTCATTGTGATTCAGAGTGCAGCGTTGAAGGCCGCTCCTGAGTGGGACGCAATGAAGTTCTCCACAAACGCCGCTTGGAGACGGCGGACAGGCCCTCCTCTGCCTGAAGGGATTGTCGTTGATCGACATTTGTGCGGCGCGAATGTTACCGCTTATCAGCCTCAGCCGGACCGGTGCGCCGGTCTTGGCGCAGAACCGGACACAGGTGGGGCTGAACGTTTTATAAAGGTTCGCCGTTACCTCGGTCAACTCGGCTGACATTACAAAAGCCCATTCAATCATGCGGAGTTGTGGATTAGGGTCATTTGTGATCACAGTTCCGCATCTGGGGGGAGGGAAGGGAGTGGGGGGGGGGGGGACGACACAGAGCGGGGCTGGGGGGGGGGGGGCGGTTACATGTTTGACTCTGAAGACTTGAGATCGTAATCTCTAGCAGTACTCACGGGGGGCTGCACTGCCAGAGGTGCTCTGGGGGAAGGTGGTGGCGGTGAGCCGTCTTACTGAATGAAATTGAGTTCAGACTGAACCACATTGCTGCGTTGGGGGGGGGGGGGGGGGGGGTCTGGAGTCACGTGTAGGTAAGGACAGCAGATTTCCCTCCCCTGAAGAGTCATTATAAAAATCTGGTAGTCGCGTGGTCACCATTACTGAGGCTAGCTCTTACTTCTAGATTGAATTAGCTGGTACCAACACCCTCTGCCAACTGACCTTTATGCTGCTATCAGCACCTCCTTCAGTCTTTAACGCTGCCATTAACACTCCTTTCGTCTTGTGCCCGTGACATCTTTACCAAACCTTTCCCGAGCTCCCACCAATCCCTGACCCTCTATTTTGCTCCACGCCCTCTTGAACAGTGAAACCCACCACATTCCTCCCTCTCTGAGGAAGGGACATATGGACTCGTTATGTTTCTCTCACCACAGACGCTGCCCGCTGCGCCTTGCCAACGTTTTCGGTTTTTAACTCTGATTTCCACCATCTGCTGTGCTTTGCACTTATTTGAGCGCTTGACTAATTGGATCCGACTCACAAAACTGCCCCGGTGGCGGGATTCGAACTCGGGTCTGCGGAGGGTTAGTCCAGTAACGTAACCACTGCGCTACCATCCCTCTATTAGAGCAAGGTCACCCCCCCTCCCCCCGCCGCCCCCAATCTCAAATTAGGATGGATGCCGAACGTCACCCAGCAACAACCGGCCCCCCCCTTCCCTCCCCTGGCCCCCGCCCTCTCTAGCAAATCCAAAACTTTTGACCTCACCACTGTTAGTGGGATCTTGCTGTGCGAGAGACGGCTGTCGGTCTGCCTCCGTAAGCCAGCTTCGGAAACGGTGGGAGGGTGAGCTGTGAGGAGATAGTTCAGTGTGATTTGCACAAGCTGAGGGAGCAGACAAATGTTGGGGGACGCAAGGTTTAGTGAGAGGGAGGAACTGAAGGAGATCGATATTAGTCGAGAAATGATGTTGGGGAAATTGCTGGGATTGAAGGCGGATAAGTCCCCAGGGCTCGATAATCTACATCACAGAGTACTTAAGGAGGTGGCTCCAGAAATAGTGGATACATTGGTGGTCATCTTCCAGGATTCTATACACTCTGGACAAATTCATGCAGATTGGAGGGTAGCTAATGTAACTCCAGTAACTAAAAAGGGAGGTAGAGAGAAAGCTGGGAATTAGGGACCAGTCAGCCTGACGTCGGTTGTGGGAAAATTTCTAGAATCCAGTATCAAAGATTTTATCTCAGAGCACTCAGAAAACATTGGCAGGATCGGACAGAGCAGCATGGATTTATGAAGGGGAAATCACGCTTGACAAATCTAGACTGGAATTCTTTGAGGATGTAACTCGTGGAGTTGATGCAGGGGGGGGGGGGGGGGGGGCAGTGGATGTGGTTTATCTGAATTTTCAGAAGGCTTTGGACAAAGTCCAGCAAAAAAGATTATGTGTAAAACAAAGTGCTTTGGATTAGGGGTAGTGTATTGAGATGAATAGAAAACTAATTGGCAGATAGGAAACAAAGAGTAGGAATTAACGGGTCTTTTTCACATTGGCAGGCAGTGACTAATGGGTACGGCCGGGATCGGTGCTAGGACCCCAGCTATTCACAATATTGATCAATGATTTAGATGAGGGAACAAAATGTAATATCTCCAAATTTGCAGTGACACAAAGCTGGGTGGGAGGGTGAGCTGTGAGGAGGACGCAGAGATCCTCCAGTGTGTTTGGACAAGTTGAATGAGTGGGCAAATTAATGGCAAATGCAGTATAATTTGGATAAACACAAGATTATCCACTTTGATAGCAAAAATGGGAAGGCAGACTATTATCTGAATGGTCATAAATTAGGAGAGGGGAATGTGCAAAGAGGGTGTCCTCATACACCAGTCGCTGAAGGTAAGCATGCGGGTGCAGCAGCATAAAGAAGGCAAATGGTATGTTGGCCTTCATAGCGCGAGGTTTCGAGTACAGGAGCAGGGATGTGTTGCTGCAATTATACAGGGGCCTTGGTGAGGCCACACCTGGAATATTGTGTGCAGTTTTGGTCTCCTTATCTGAGGAAGGATGTTCTTGCTCTAGAGGGACACAGCGAGTGTTTACCAGACCGATTCCTGGGTGGCAGGATGGACGTATGAGGAGAGATTGAGTCAGTTCGGATTGTATTCACTGGAGTTTAGAAGAATGAGGGGGGAAATCTCATAGAAGCCTATAAAATTCTAACAGGACTGGACATGGTAGATACAGGAAGTTCCCAAAGGTGGGTGTGTCCAGAGCCAGGGGTCACATTCTGAGGATACGGGGTAGACCACTGAGGACTTAGATGAGAAAGATCTTCACCCAGAGAGTGGTGAGCCTGTGGAATTTGTTACCACAGGAAGTAGTTGAGGTCAAAACATTGTATGTTGTCAATAAGCAGTTAGATATAGCACTTAGGGCAAAGGGGATCAAAGAACATGGGGGGGGGGGGGTGAAGGGGGTGTCATGTGAGAGTACCTTTAAGAAATGAGTGTTTTAAATGGGTGTGTATATAAATATCTGCAGTCAGAGTACCTTTAATAAATGGGTGTTTATTACTGCAGTGATGTCAGAGAATGGGTGGAGCTGGGCTGTCTGTCAGCTTTTTACTTTTATTTTAGGCTGTTTGCTGCAGGGTGTGTTTTGGTTTCGTTTTCAGAGCTGGATAGCTGCAGTCACAGCCAGAAGGAGTCTGACTCTCTCGGTAATACAAAGACTGTAAATCGATCCTTTGGTGATTTAAAACTAAATAACTGCTCTCAGTAGCGACTTTAACCTGATGTGCTTCTGTTAACGGTTTTGTTTTTAAGTCGTTTGGATGTTAAAAGGAAAGATTAAAGGATTACTTAGTGTTGTATTCTTTGGGGGTTGTATTTGAATTAATGGTTGCTAAGATGTTCACTGTATGTTTTAAAAAGGTTAACTTGAGTTCATAAAATAAACATTGTTTTGCTTTAAAAAAATACTTTTCCATTTCTGCTGTCCCACACCTGTAGAGTGGGCCGTGTGCTCCCCATACCACAATCTATTAAAAGTTGTGGGTCAGGTGAACTCCATGATACATTTTGGGGTTCTCTAACCCCTGGCCCATAACGGGGGGGGGGGGGAGTTGAGGCTATTGAGTTGGATGATCAGCCATGATCATAATGAATTGTGGAGTGGGATCGAGGGGCCGAATAGCCTCCTCCTGCTCCTATTTTCTGTGTGAGGCGCGTCGGGGGTTCTCTGCAAATGCCCAGCCCAGTACCCTTCACTGCCTGAAAGGATGTGTGCAAAATTCTGTGGGGTACATCTCACAAAAGAAAACATCATAAATTCTGCAGCGCCCAACATGAACAGGAAACTGGGGGTTTTATTTATTTCTGCTCACAAAATTCAGGTACCAGAGCTATCAAAGTCCCAACCAGACTCACTGTTGGAAAAGGATCTCCCCAAGACTTGGGGAGGGGGTGGGGGGGGGGGGGGGGGGGGGGGGGGGGGGGAGAGATTCACTTTCCCTCAAACTTACTGTTTTCCTCATAGGATTTAGGGGCTGGGTTTCTGTGAGTTTAGTTAAGTGCGGTGTGTACACTGCTTTCCTGGTGGTTCACAAGCTTCCTCGAGCAGCCGTACTTCCTGCCCCTGACCTACATACAGTCTGCAATTGCACAGCGCCAGTGCGGCAAGCGGGCAGATGGCGAGGAAGGAAAGCATCAGGCTCTGGGTTAAGTGTACCCAACGGTGCACGCTGAGTGTCATCCACGTTGTCTGACACACTCGTTCCCCATTCTGGATCTTCCACTGTTGACATATAACTTTGAACTCTACTGCTGGTAAGGGTTCAGCTGTATATGGACAACAAGCTTGATTTTGGGTACGGGGCCACACTGTTCTGTCCTGGGAGTGTTTGATGGGGACAGTGTAGAGGGAGCTTTACTCTGTATTTAACCCCGTGCTGTACCTGTCCTGGGAGTGTGTGATGGGGACAGTGTAGAGGGAGCTTTACTCTGTATCTAACCCCGTGCTGTACCTGTCCTGGGAGTGTTTGATGGGGACAGTGTAGAGGGAGCTTTACTCTGTATCTAACCCCGTGCTGTACCTGTCCTGGGAGTGTTTGATGGGGACAGTGTGGAGGGAGCTTTACTCTGTATCTAACCCCGTGCTGTACCTGTCCTGGGAGTGTTTGATGGGGACAGTGTAGAGGGAGCTTTACTCTGTATCTAACCCTGTGCTGTACCTGTCCTGGGAGCGTTTGACGAGGACAGTGTAGAGCAGGGGTGTCAAACTCAAATGCACCGTGGGCCAAAATTTAAAAATCGGGACAAGTCGAGGGCCGGACTGGTTCAATGTTTTTTTTGCAAAACTTATTGAAATGAACTTATTGAACCTGGAAATAATAAAGCTTAGGTTATTGCCTATAAAAACAACATTAAATATTAAATAAATAAAAAAATTAGTTGCATTTATTTCTTATTGCTTTATCTGGAGCTTTTCCAGAGTAATTTCTAATGAAAACATTTTTCCACAGGCCAACACTTTGTGATTCACACTATACCTGAATAAACTCGGCATCAGCCATATCATACGCCATAGGCGCTTCAATTGCTGGGGCCAGCTTTAATAGTAATTAGATATTATTAGGGCCCACGGTGGCCTAGTGGTTAGCACAACCGCCTCACGGCGCTGAGGTCCCAGGTTCGATCCCGGCTCTGGGTCACTGTCCGTGTAGAGTTTGCACATTCTCCCCGTGTCTGCGTGGGTTTCGTCCCCACAGCCCAAAAATGTGCAGAGTAGGTGGATTGGCCACACTAAATTGCCCCTTAATTGGAAAAAATAATTGGCTAATCTAAATTTTTTTTAAAAAGTAATTCGATATTATCTCGCGGGCCAAAGATAATTCCACCGCGGGCCGGATTTGGCCCGCGGGCCTTGAGTTTGACCTATATGGTGTAGAGGGAGCTTTACTCTGTATCTAACCCCGTGCTGTACCTGTCCTGGGAGTGTTTGTTGGGGACAGTGTAGAGGGAGCTTTACTCTGTATCTAACCCCGTGCTGTACCTGTCCTGGGAGTGTTTGATGGGGACAGTGTAGAGGGAGCTTTACTCTCTATCTAACCCCGTGCTGTACCTGTCCTGGGAGTGTTTGATGGGGACAGTGTAGACGGAGCTTTACTCTGTATCTAACCCCGTGCTGTACCTGTCCTGGGAGTGTTTGATGGGGACAGTGTAGAGGGAGCTTTACTCTCTATCTAACCCCGTGCTGTACCTGTCCTGGGAGTGTTTGATGGGGACAGTGTAGACGGAGCTTTACTCTGTATCTAACCCCGTGCTGTACCTGTCCTGGGAGTGTTTGATGGGGACAGTGTAGAGGGAGCTTTACTCTGTATCTAACCCCGTGCTGTACCTGTCCTGGGAGTGTTTGATGGGGACAGTGTAGAGGGAGCTTTACTCTGTATCTAACCCCGTGCTGTACCTGTCCTGGGAGTGTTTGATGGGGACAGTGTAGAGGGAGCTTTACTCTGTATCTAACCCCGTGCTGTACCTGTCCTGGGAGTGTTTGATGGGGACAGTGTAGACGGAGCTTTACTCTGTATCTAACCCCGTGCTGTACCTGTCCTGGGAGTGTTTGATGGGGACAGTGTAGAGGGAGCTTTACTCTGTATCTAACCCCGTGCTGTACCTGTCCTGGGAGTGTTTGATGGGGACAGTGTAGAGGGAGCTTTACTCTGTATCTAACCCCGTGCTGTACCTGTCCTGGGAGTGTTTGATGGGGACAGTGTAGAGGGAGCTTTACTCTGTATCTAACCCCGTGCTGTACCTGTCCTGGGAGTGTTTGATGGGGACAGTGTAGAGGGAGCTTTACTCTGTATCTAACCCCGTGCTGTACCTGTCCTGGGAGTGTTTGATGGGGACAGTGTAGAGGGAGCTTTACTCTGTATCTAACCCCGTGCTGTACCTGTCCTGGGAGTGTTTGATGGGGACAGTGTAGAGGGAGCTTTACTCTGTATCTAACCCCGTACTGTACCTGTCCTGGGAGTGTTTGATGGGGACAGTGTAGAGGGAGCTTTACTCTGTATCTAACCCCGTGCTGTACCTGTCCTGGGAGTGTTTGATGGGGACAGTGTAGAGGGAGCTTTACTCTGTATCTAACCCCGTACTGTACCTGTCCTGGGAGTGTTTGATGGGGACAATATAGAGGGAGCTTTACTCTGTATCTAACCCCGTGCTGTCCCTGTCCTGGGAGTGTTTGATGGGGACAGTGTAGAGGGAGCTTTACTCTGTATCTAACACCGTGCTGTACCTGTCCTGGGAGTGTTTGATGGGGACAGTGTAGAGGGAGCTTTACTCTGTATCTAACCCCGTGCTGTACCTGTCCTGTGAGTGTTTGATGGGGACAGTGCAGAGGGAGCTTTACTCTGTATCTAACCCCGTGCTGTACTTGTCCTGGGAGTGTTTGATGGGGACAGTGTAGAGGGAGCTTTACTCTGTATCTAACACCGTGCTGTACCTGTCCTGGGAGTGTTTGATGGGGACAGTGTAGAGGGAGCTTTACTCTGTATCTAACCCCGCGCTGTACCTGTCCTGGGAGTGTTTGATGGGGACAGTGTAGAGGGAGCTTTACTCTGTATCTAACCCCGTACTGTACCTGTCCTGGGAGTGTTTGATGGGGACAATATAGAGGGAGCTTTACTCTGTATCTAACCCCGTGCTGTCCCTGTCCTGGGAGTGTTTAATGGGGACAGTGTAGAGGGAGCTTTACTCTGTATCTAACCCCGTGCTGTACCTGTCCTGGGAGTGTTTGATGGGGACAGTGTAGAGGGAGCTTTACTCTGTATCTAACCCCGTGCTGTACCTGTCCTGGGAGTGTTTGATGGGGACAGTGTAGAGGGAGCTTTACTCTGTATCTAACCCCGTGCTGTACCTGTCCTGGGAGTGTTTGATGGGGACAGTGCGGGGGGAGCTTTACTCTGTATCTAACCCCGTGCTGTACCTGTCCTGGGAGTGTTTGATGGGGACAGTGTAGAGGGAGCTTTACTCTGTATCTAACCCCGTACTGTACCTGTCCTGGGAGTGTTTGATGGGGACAGTGTAGAGGGAGCTTTACTCTGTATCTAACCCCGTGCTGTACCTGTCCTGGGAGTGTTTGATGGGGACAGTGTAGAGGGAGCTTTACTCTGTATCTAACCCCGTACTGTACCTGTCCTGGGAGTGTTTGATGGGGACAATATAGAGGGAGCTTTACTCTGTATCTAACCCCGTGCTGTCCCTGTCCTGGGAGTGTTTGATGGGGACAGTGTAGAGGGAGCTTTACTCTGTATCTAACACCGTGCTGTACCTGTCCTGGGAGTGTTTGATGGGGACAGTGTAGAGGGAGCTTTACTCTGTATCTAACCCCGTGCTGTACCTGTCCTGTGAGTGTTTGATGGGGACAGTGTAGAGGGAGCTTTACTCTGTATCTAACCCCGTGCTGTACTTGTCCTGGGAGTGTTTGATGGGGACAGTGTAGAGGGAGCTTTACTCTGTATCTAACACCGTGCTGTACCTGTCCTGGGAGTGTTTGATGGGGACAGTGTAGAGGGAGCTTACTCTGTATCTAACCCCGCGCTGTACCTGTCCTGGGAGTGTTTGATGGGGACAGTGTAGAGGGAGCTTTACTCTGTATCTAACCCCGTACTGTACCTGTCCTGGGAGTGTTTGATGGGGACAATATAGAGGGAGCTTTACTCTGTATCTAACCCCGTGCTGTCCCTGTCCTGGGAGTGTTTAATGGGGACAGTGTAGAGGGAGCTTTACTCTGTATCTAACCCCGTGCTGTACCTGTCCTGGGAGTGTTTGATGGGGACAGTGTAGAGGGAGCTTTACTCTGTATCTAACCCCGTGCTGTACCTGTCCTGGGAGTGTTTGATGGGGACAGTGTAGAGGGAGCTTTACTCTGTATCTAACCCCGTGCTGTACCTGTCCTGGGAGTGTTTGATGGGGACAGTGCGGGGGGAGCTTTACTCTGTATCTAACCCCGTGCTGTACCTGTCCTGGGAGTGTTGATGGGGCAGTGTAGAGAGAGCTATATGACTGTATCTGTCAATGTGTCAGTATTTACAGAGGTCACATTCTCCCCGTGTCTTTCTAAATGTGTGCAGGGTAAGTGGATTGGCCAGACTAAATTGCCCCTTAATTGGAAAAATAATTTTTAAAGTATTTACGCGGGTCCATGGGGTGTGTCAGTATATACAGGTTTTCCCTGGAGTGTCAGTATTTACAGAAGGTCCCTGGGGAGTGTGTCAGTATTTACAGGGGGTCCCGGGGAGTGTGTCAGTATTTACAGGGGGGTCTCCAGGGACTGTGTCAGTATTTACAGGGGTGTTCCCGGGGAGTGTCAGTATTTACAGGGGGTCCCCGGGGAGTGTGTCAGTATTTAATGGGGGGACCCCGGAGAATGTGTCAGTATTTACAGGGGGTCCCCGTGGAGTGTGTCAGTATTTACAGGGGGTCCCTGGGGAGTGTCAGTATTTACAGGGGGTTCCCGGGGAGTGTGTCAGTATTTACAGGGGGTCCCCGGGGAGTGTGTCAGTATTTACAGGGGGTCCCCGGGGAGTGTGTCAGTATTTACAGGGGGTCCTGGGGAGTGTGTCAGTATTTACAGGGGGTCCTGGGGAGTGTGTCAGTATTTGCAGGGGAGGGGGGTTCCTGGGGAGTGTGTCAGTATTTACAGGGGGTCCCGGGAGTGTGTCAGTATTTACAGGGGGTCCCGGGGAGTATGTCAGTATTTACAGGGGGGTCTCCAGGGACTGTCAGTATTTACAGGGGGGTTCCCAGGGAGTGTGTCAGTATTTACAGGGGGTCTCCGGGGAGTGTGTCAGTATTTACAGGGGGTCCCCAGGGAGTGTGTCAGTATTTACAGGGGGACCCCGGGGAGTGTGTCAGTATTTACAGGGGGTCCCCAGGGAGTGTGTCAGTATTTACAGGGGGTCCCCAGGGAGTGTGTCAGTATTTACAGGGTGTCCCCGGGGTGTGTGTCAGTATGTACAGGGGGTCCCCGGGGAGTGTGTCAGTATTTACAGGGGGTTCCCGGGGAGTGTGTCAGTATTTACAGGGGGTCCCCGGGGAGTGTGTCAGTATTTACAGGGGGTCCCCGGGGAGTGTGTCAGTATTTACACGGGGTCCTGGGGAGTGCGTCAGTATTTACAGGGGGGTCCCCGGGGAGTGTGTCAGTAATTACAGGTGGGTCCCCAGGGAGTGTGTCAGTATTTACAGGGGATCCCCGGGGAGTGTGTCAGTATTTACAGGGGGTCCCAGGGGAGTGTGTCAGTATTTACAGGGTGTTCCTGGGGAGTGTGCCAGTATTTACAGGGGGGTCCCCGGGGAGTGTGTCAGTATTTACAGGGGGTCCCCGGGATTGTGTCAGTATTTACGGGGGGTCCCCGGGGAGTGTGTCAGTATTTACAGGGGGTCCCCGGGTAGTGTGTCAGTATTTACTGGGGGTCCTCGGGGAGTGTGTCAGTATTTACGGCGAGTCCCCGGGGAGTGTGTCAGTATTTACAGGGGGTGCCCGGGGAGTGTGTCAGTAATTACAGGGGGTCCACGGGGATTGTGTCAGTATTTACAGAGGGTCCCCGGGGAGTGTGTCAGTATTTACAGGTGGGTCCCCTGGGAGTGTGTCAGTATATACAGGTGGGTCCCCGGGGAGTGTGTCAGTATTTACAGGGGTTCCCGGGGAGTGTGTCAGTATTTACAGGTGGGTCCCGGGGAGTGTGTCAGTATTTACAGGGGGTCCCGGGGAGTGTGTCAGTATTTACAGGGGGTCCCCTGGGAGTGTGTCAGTATATACAGGGGGGTTCCCGGGGAGTGTGTCAGTATTTACAGGGGGTCCCCTGGGAGTGTGTCAGTATTTACAGGGGGTCCCGGGGAGTGTGTCAGTATTTACGGTGGGTCCCCGGGGAGTGTGTCAGTATTTACAGGGGGTTCCCGGGGAGTGTGTCAGTATTTACAGGGGGACTCCGGGGAGTGTGTCAGTATTTACAGGGGGTTCCCGGGGAGTGTGTCAGTATTTACAGGGGGTCTCCGGGGAGTGTGTCAGTATTTACAGGGGGTCTCCGGGGAGTGTGTCAGTATTTACAGGGGGTCCCCAGGGAGTGTGTCAGTATTTACAGGGGGACCCCGGGGAGTGTGTCAGTATTTACAGAGGGACCCCGGGGAGGGTGTCAGTATTTGCAAGGTGGGAGGGTTCCCGGGGAGTGTGTCAGTATTTACAGGGGGGGGTTTCCCGGGGAGGGTGTCACTATTTACGGGGGGGGGGGGGGGGGGGGGGGGGGGGGTTCCCGGGGAGGGTGTCAGTATTTACGGGGGGGGGGGGGGGTTCCCGGGGAGGGTGTCAGTATTTACAGGGTGGGAGGGTTCCCGGGCAGTGTGTCAGTATTTGCAGAGGGACCCCGGGGAGGGTGTCAGTATTTGCAGAGGGACCCCTGGGAGGGTGTCAGTATTTTCGGGGGGGGGGCGTTCCCAGGGAGGGGTGTCAGTATTTTCGGGGGGGGGGGGTTCCCGGGGAGGGTGTCAGTATTTGCAAGGTGGGAGGGTTCCCGGGCAGTGCGATACAATCTCTCACACATTCTTCTTCCCTGCAGGGCAACACTCCCCGGCAAATCTGTTACGCGAAGCTCGAGCTGCCTGCCTCCCGGGACCAGCAGGGCAGGAGGCTGACGAAGACGCAGTACGCCGAGACCCTCAACATGTTGAAGAAAAGCCGAGTGGACAGAAAGGCCCAGCAGGGGTGTTGGAGAACCAGGCCAACACCACCCTGAGCAGGACACTGCCCAAATTCCCTGACAGTCAGGATCTGGAGCCCTCCGAATTTTACGCCTCTGTGCGTCTGGGAAAACCGGACAGCACAGCACGGAGCGAGCAGTATGCGAACAACGAAAGCCTTAAAATTTAACAAGATGTACCCGTGTCACACCGCATCCTGCGCCTGTACTTTACCTCATTGACAAACTCCTTCCAAAATCCAAATTTCTCTCATCAATAATTCTTTCTTGTTGGGATTAAACGACCCAAATCCTCCAATTGCAGATAGTCCAAATATTAATATTGCCCTCCCCCCCCCAACGGTAATCAAGTCCCAGAACAAAGCTGTCCTTTTTAAGGAGTCTCACATTCAGGATACAATCTCTTTACTCCCTCGTGCAAATCATTTCAGGGTTTATTTGAGCCGCAACCATTCAGGAATCTATGTAGGCGTCAGGGTTCTAGATTAGAGATAGATTTCATCAGCAATCGGGACACACTCGGCCACGGTGTCTACCCTCTTTCCAATCTCCAACACCAGATCCTCATCTCCATTATCCCCTCAGCACCTGCGCCAGCAACAGAACTGAGTGCCTTGGCGAACAGTTATAGCCGGGGGGGGGGGGGGGGGGGGGGGGGGGGGGTGTGTGTCTCAGGGTGCGTGTGTGCTAACAAGGGTCCCTGGATGATCAGTGTGTGAAGGAGGACTCCCGGGGAGTGTGTCAGTATTTACAGGGGGTCTCCGGGGAGTGTGTCAGTATTTACAGGGGGGTCCCGGGGAGTGTGTCAGTATTTACTGGGGGGTCCCCAGCGAGTGTGTCAGTATTTACTGGGGGGTCCCCGGGGAGTGTGTCAGCATTTACAGGGATCCCGGGGAGTGTGTCAGTATTTACAGGGGGTCCCCGGGGAGTGTGTCAGCATTTACAGGGGGATCCCCAGGGAGTGTGTCAGTATTTACAGGGGGTCCCCAGGGAGTGTGTCAGTATTTGCGGGGGAGTCCCGGGGAGTGTGTCAGTATTTACAGGGGGTCCCCAGGGAGTGTGTCAGTATTTACACGGGGTCCTGGGGAGTGCGTCAGTATTTACAGGGGGGTCCCCGGGGAGTGTGTCAGTATTTACAGGTGGGTCCCCAGGGAGTGTGTCAGTATTTACAGGGGATCCCCGGGGAGTGTGTCAGTATTTACAGGGGGTCCCAGGGGAGTGTGTCAGTATTTACAGGGTGTTCCTGGGGAGTGTGTCAGTATTTACAGGGGGTCCCCGGGTAGTGTGTCAATATTTACTGGGGGTCCTCGGGAAGTGTGTCAGTATTTACGGCGAGTCCCCGGGGATTGTGTCAGTATTTACAGGGGGTCCCTGGGGAGTGTGTCAGTATTTACAGGGGGTCCCCGGGGAGTGTGTCAGTATTTACAGGGGGTCCCCGGGGAGTGTGTCAGTATTTACGGGGGGTCCCCGGGGAGTGTGTCAGTAATTACAGGGGGTCCATGGGGAGTGTGTCAGTATTTACAGGGGGTCCCCGGGGAGTGTGTCAGTAATTACAGGGGGTCCCCGGGGAGTGTGTCAGTATTTACAGGGGGTCCCCGGGGAGTGTGTCAGTAATTACAGGGGGTCCCCGGGGAGTGTGTCAGTATTTACAGGGGGTCCCCGGGGAGTGTTACGGTGCTTCTCGGCCTTGGTGAGGCCGCAGCTGGAGAACTTATTTTAGGAAAGATTGACTTACATCGGAAGCAGGTTGTTTGGGTCGGTTCCTGGGATGAAGGGGGCTTTTTGTCTCGTGAGGCGTGGTTGAGAAGGTTGGGGACGACACTCATAGGAGGTTGGAAGAACGAGAAATGATCTTACTGACACGTGTCAGATTCGGAGGGGCGGGGGGGGGGGTTGATAGGGTGGAGGTGAGATGATGTCTCCTCTCAGCATGAGGGGATTCAGGAACTGGGGAGGGGGGTTCAGTTTGAGAATAAGGGGGTTCCCCCATTGAGGACGGAGATGAGGGGGGGTCTTCTCTGCGAAGGGGGGGGGGGGGGGCATGCAGGGGAGGGACTGGACAGTGGAGTTGAGGCTGCAATAAGATTGGTCATCATTTTCCTGGATGGTAGAACAGGTTTGAAGGGCTGAATAGCCTAATCTGCTCCGATAAGCAATGTTCTCATTTCCCAACACTTCAGCGTGACAAAATAACTTCAATACATTCCCCAGTGAGGCTCCAAAACGCTCCACAGCCAACGTTTTCCCACTGTGGTCACTGTTGTAGTGTGAAAAACACGGCAGCCAATTCACGCACATCACGTTTGCACGAACAGCGAGCAGATGGTCTATTTGAGCAATATTGACCGAGATATCAACATTGCCCCTCCATCCACTGTCTCATTGATCAATCACTATGGCAAGGACATAACCTGAGAAAATACTTACGCTTAGTGTTACATTCCAAAGTGTGTTTTTTTTTAGTTATATAGTGGCAGCTTATATGTCCATTAGACCATGACCTCCATCTCCTGGAACCCAGGTCCACAGACTGATGGAGGAGTGGGGACATTAATAATCGCTTATTGTCACGAGTAGGCTTCAATGATGTTACTGTGAAAAGCCCCTAGTCGCCACATTGCCGCGCCTGCTCGGGGAGGCCGGTACGGGAATTGACCCCGCCCTGCTGGCCTTGTTCTGCATTAGAAGCCAGCTTTTTAGCCCACTGTGCTAAACCAGCACCTAATTTCCACTGATTGTTAAAGAACCTGGAGCAGCGCATATTATTCCTCATGTTCCGGTTGGATAGAGGGAGCTTTACCCAGTGCTGTACCTGTCCTGGGAGTGTTTGATGGGGACAGTGTAGAGGGAGCTTTACTCTGTATCTAACCCCGTGCTGTACCTGTCCTGGGAGTGTTTGATGGGGACAGTGTAGAGGGAGCTTTACTCTGTATCTAACCCCATGCTGTACCTGTCCTGGGAGTGTTTGATGGGGACAGTGTAGAGGGAGCTTTACTCTGTACCTAACCCCGTGCTGTACCTGTCCTGGGAGTGTTTGATGGGGACAGTGTAGAGGGGGCTTTACTCTGTATCTAATCCCGAGCTGTACCTGTCCTGGGAGTGTTTGATGGGGACAGTGTAGAGGGAGCTTTACTCTGTATCTAACCTCGTGCTGTACCTGTCCTGGGAGTGTTTGATGGGGACAGTGTAGAGGGAGCTTTACTCTGTATCTAACCCGTGCTGTACCTGTCCTGGGAGTGTTTGATGGGGACAGTGTAGAGGGAGCTTTACTCAGTGTCTAACCCCGTGCTGTACCTGTCCTGGGAGTGTTTGATGGAGACAGTGTAGAGGGAGCTTTACTCTGTATCTAACCCCGTGCTGTACCTGTCCTGGGAGTGTTTGATGGGGACAGTGTAGAGGGAGCTTTACTCTGTATCTAACCCCGTGCTGTACCTGTCCTGGGAGAGTTTGATGGGGACAGTGTAGAGGGGGCTTTACTCTGTATCTAATCCCGAGCTGTACCTGTCCTGGGAGTGTTTGATGGGGACAGTGTAGAGAGAGCTTTACTCTGTATCTAACCCCGTGCTGTACCTGGCCTGGGAGTGTTTGATAGGGACAGTATAGACAGAGCTTTACTCTGTATCTAACCCCGTGCTGTACCTGTCCTGGGAGTGTTTGATGGGGATAGTGCTTACTTTGTAATTGCTAATGATTGTCACAGTAACACAGTCTACTGGTGACAATAATAGATTATTATTATTAGGGGCCCGAATTGAATGAAGATTGGGCTGTGGCAATTAAATACATGTAAAGATCAGACAACTGGATTGTAGCTCACTGAAGACTTAATTCAAAATTCTAATAAATGTATATATTTGTGCTTAATATTCTGTATAGTAGCTATCTAAGATGGCCACCTGCAAAGGACCATGGGAATTATGGCCAAACCAGGTCCCAGACAGATACAGAGCCTATGTGTATCTAAAACACAGGTAACCAGACCTAACCAAAACCTCCACTCGCTCATTTACATTTCAATGGCCAGGGCAGCACGGTGGCACAGTGATTAGCATTGCTGCCTCATGGCACTGATCCCAGGTTCGATCCCGGCTCTGGGTCACTGTCTGTGTGGAGTTTGCACACGTAGGTTAGCGTAGGTTTCACCCCCACAATCCAAAGATGTGTAGGCCAGGTGGATTGAACACGTTAAATTGCCCCCTAATTGGAAAAAATGAATTGGGTACACTAAATGTTTAAAAAATATATATTTCAATGGCCCATTTTCCCAGGATAATAGAACTCCAATCAAGCAACCGGTGATCGACTGATCGGTGCCACTTCCCTTACTCAGAAAGCACAACTGCCAAGGTCAATGGCCACTAAGTACCCGCCCCCTTTATTGGCCGAAATCGAAGAGAGTGATCAGAGCCCTGTCAAACTATTGGGTCCAAGGTTAAGGACCGCCCCAAAGAGCTCAAAATCCCAGAGGGATAAAAGAGAGCACAGACATGTGTTCCTGTCTCTTTTGGATCCGGTCTGTGCCATCCCAATTGCAGCAGGAACAGCCAGCCAAGTTCAAGACCAACGATCGCTACCTGGCAGATGAGCCCAGCAGAGACAGAGCCACTTTCTTCGAAACAGCCCAGTGAAATCCAGATAAAGGCCTTATCCATTTGCACAGTGCCGGTCGCCCTGAAGTTAAGCACAGGTTATTGTAGCTGATAGGTGTAGTTTAACTCGTAGTAGATATTGTGTTTGCATGTTGAGATAACTCTTGTATTTGTAAATAAACCATCTTTTGAACTAACTGGTTGTGTGGTCATTTGATCGAAATAAGGTAAAGGCTTGTGGTTCACCGAGATAAACAAATAGAGCAACAGTATGGCCAGTAATCCATGCATTGAGTAATACGATGCTTCCAGTTTCCAAAGTCCAAGATTTTGATTTTCAATAAAATGTCAGGAAAATGAGCTCAAAATCGAATTAACTTTTGAATCAACTTTTGAATTAACAGCACCAAGCCCCCCCCCCCCCCTCCCCCGCTAACCTCATCTGATACCACTGGGTTGGGGGGGGGGGGGGGTCTGGGATCTCCAGGGGAGGGAGGGGGGTGGGGGGAACTACAGCCTGCGCAGGGGTCCCGAGCAGAGTTGCAAACTACCCGATTTTCAAGGTTTTCGAGGACGAATCTCGCAGCTCCTGATTTCACCGATCGCTTTTAGACACCGGGTTAACTTTCAGTCCAATTCTCCGGAAGCCGTTTTTCCTGAAGACGGAATTTGGGATCGAAGGGTTAACTCGGTTTCTCTCTCCATTGACTGGTTGAGCTTTTCCAGAACTTTGTTTAAAATTTCAGTATTTTGTTTTTAATCTTTCACAGAAACTCAGAATCCCGACAGTGCAGGAGGAGGCCATTCGGCCCATCGAATCTGCGCCGACCTTTCGACGGAGCATTCGATCTAGGCCCCACTCCCCCTGCACAATCTGTGCAACCTAACCTACACATCTTCAGACACCACGCGGCAATTTAGTCGGGCCAATCCACCTAACTGTGGGAGGAAACCGAAGCACCCGCAGGAAACCCAGGGGAAAACGTGCAAACTCCACACAGACAGGCACCCGAGGTCGGAATTGAACCCGGGATTCTGGCGCTGTAAGGCAGCAGTGCTAACCGCTGTGCCGCCCACAATGAGTTTGGGTTTTTGTGCGGGTGGGGGGGTAAGAGGAGTTGCGTTTCCTTGAATAGCTCCCCAACTGCAACAAGATCACGTTTGCTGAAGCAGAAATATTGCCGGAGAAAACACTGAAGGGGGTGACGTTTGTTGTAAGTGTGCATGGCCACTGAATTCCCCAGCGTTTTCCTTCATCAAAGTCCGAGTCCCACCAGACACACAGATTCAGAAACGTGCTCCTGACAGTGAGAGACTACCTCACACCCATTTTTAAAAATATATTTTTATTCACATTTTTCATTTTATAGAATACACACATTTACATACATATAATACCCCTTACACACCTCAACCCCTCCCCCCATCCCATCTCCCCACCTTAACTAATGGAGACCAACTCCTTGATATAAACAGTAAACGGCTGTCACCTCCAATCGAACTCCGCGGTGCTCCTCTTACAGTGTACCTGACTCTCCCGAGGTATAGGAATTCCATCAGGTCTCCCAGCCACACTGCGGCACTGGTTGAAGATGATGGCCTCCACCACAACAGTACTCGCAATTAGTGAGGAGAAGACCAGGGCATCGCCCCCCGTGCCCGTCTGTAGCTCCGGCGAATCTCACACCCCAAATATGGTCACAAAGGGACAGGAAGTGCTCTCTTCCTCCGACCCCGGGAGTGAAAGACCCTCTCCATTAGAGAGGGGCCAGCTGGGGGAAGGGGGGGGGCGCACGCAAGTGGGGCTGGGGGAGGGGGCACACGCGAGTGGGGCTGGGGGGGATCGTGTGTGAGAGTGTCGCGCATATGTGACAGGGGTCAAAGGGGGGGTGAGCGTGCGCGAGGGACCAGGAGGGGCACGCATGCGAGGGACTGAGTGGGTGGGGGGGGGGGGGCGAGATGATCTGGGGGGGATCTTGTGTGAGGGTGTCATGCATATGTGACAGGGGCCAAGGGGGTGTGCGCGTGCGAGGGAGACCAGGCGGGGGCACACATGCGAGGGGGACTGAGTGGTTGGGGGGGGTGGGGGAGGGGGAGAGGGGCTGGGTGGGGGAGGCATGTGTGGGAAGGAGAACGGGGGGGGGGGGGGGGCACATGTATAGCTCATCTTTGACTATGGTGCTGTCCCAGGGAACCTTAAGAGCAACACTGGGTCTGCTCCAGAGCCAGCAGGGGTAGACACAGATACTTTTTTGTCCAGGGCAGTGAAATGTCTTTTCATTCCCAATCCATTATTCAACACACGTAGATGTATTGGCCATTCAGCGTCAATTGTCCGGTGTTTAATCGCCACCTGCTGCCGCAGGCACCACCTGGTTTTTGCATCACTTTCAGGATTTGGGAGAAGACTCGCTCCACCACCTGGTTGGAATCCACAAATGCACCGTTACAGGCAACTGTTGACATGTTTTTTTTTAAATATAAGGTTACCATTGCGGGTTGCTCCAGCAAAAAGAAAGCTGGGGCAGTGCAGTGGTTAGCACTGCTGCCTCACGGCGCTGAGGTCCCAGGTTCGATCCCGGCTCTGGGTCACTGTGGAGTTTGCACATTCTGCCCGTGTTTGCGTGGGTTTTGCCCCCACAACCCAAAGATGTGCAGGCTAGGTGGATTGGCCACGCTAAATTGCGCCTTAATTGGGAAAAAATTAATTGGGTCCTCTAAATTTAAAAAATGTTGGATGCGAAGGGCCGAATGGTCTCGTATCTCTGGAGTGAGATTTGAACCCACAAAACCGGGGATAGGGAGACACAAACGCCACCCACGGGCTGGTTTAGCTCACTCGGCTAAATCGCTGGCTTTTAAAGCAGACCAAGCAGGCCAGCAGCATGGTTCGCCTCCCGTACCAGCCTCCCCGGACAGGCGCGGGAATGTGGCGACTAGGGGCTTTTCACAGTAACTTCATTGAAGCCTACTGGTGACAATAAGCGATTTTCATTTTCATTTCAGTTCATGGGGCAAACCAGCAACACCACCCACCAAACATGCACCAATTGCGCTCTGACTGACCATGGACTGGGATTACTTGCGACAATTAGACTTTATCCATTAATGGGACAGGTTGGATTCAAACTAAATTCTTCCACAGTAACAACACTGTGTGTTTCACAGTGTAACCCTCTGGCAGGACAGCTAACTGAGGAAAGCACAGGTTGACGTGTGTAGCAGGAGTGCCTGTATTTGGAAGAGGGGACAGATCCGAGCTTTTCCTATATGGGAGGCCAGACACTGCCGACACTTTCTACCACAATACCGGCATGTGCCTTCCCCGCCTCCTCCGTTTGCGATATCCAGGCCTCATCTGTCCAATTTTCCCCTCTGAGGGAGGGGTTGCTGGGAAGTGGCAGTTCCTGTACCAGCGATGCAGGGTTGGGGAGGGGGCCGTAAACAGTCAGTCACTCAGTCTCTGAAGTCGCTACTTCCTCTTGCGCCGCACGACCGTCCAGCCGTCCTGTGGTGGCGGCTCCTCCGCCGTTGTGCTGGGGCCTGGTTGCTGCAGTGGGCTGGGCTCGCTGTTGGAACCGTGGGGGCCGCAGTCCATCGCCTGTTGACAAAGAGGAAAGCGGTGGGGGTGAGGAAATGAACAGAAAGGCACAATGGGTAGTTAGGCCAAGTTAGAAGTAAAATTTTACTGCAGTAGAATAAGGAGTTAGGTTAGTGGACTTTTAAACATCAACTGGGATTCAAGGAAGGAAGAGGGGGATGGGCAGCCACTAGGACCATTTCTTTGTTGCCAGGGATACTGGGAAAAGGGGCCTTAGGCCAGGTTAAGGAATGTGGGGAAAACCTATGGGAGCTTTGCATTTGCACCGTTGCCTTATTTGGTTGTATGTATGTGAAACTTGATGCAACTTGAATGTATATGAAATTAGATGTTTTGTCCCTTTGTCTGCACTCTGGCTGCTGAAGGTTCAGGAGACATGGTTGTGTCCTGATGTCCCAATAGAGTGAGTCACCCAGCTAGCTGGTTAAAATAAACAATAACTGATACCTGCAAATCCGTCTCAAATTTTATTGAGATCAGACTGGCAGCAAAAGAATCAGGATTGTCATTTGGTGCCGAAATCCGGGATTTCTCCAGACGATCACCTCTCATCTGCGAAATCGGAATTGGACTGATCTCGGACGGGGAAAGAGGAAATGGGCCCACGATGTGAGTAGCTGGAAAATTACCACGTCGATTTTCCTCTCTCTCGTATTCTGATTACAATCTAATCACTCGCATTTGATCGTCTCGATCGGCAAGATCGTCTCGACGAAATCAAAGGTCAGTCCGGCGGATTAGAAGAATTCATTTCAGTCGATACAGGTACGGCTGAGGGGTTGAACATAATTGAGTGAATACGGAGTAACAATTCAGCTGGTGACTGTTGCCTAGTAAGTCAGTTGCATGTGAGTTGAAAATTAAAATTGGTTATATTAAATTACACTAATTCGGTTAAGGTCTTTAACGGGTTGATGGAATGTCACAGAGACAATTCAGTTAAGACCGCTGATGGAATGTTCTGGAGACAATTCAATTCCGTACAATTAGAATTGGCTAAGTTAAAATTTATTGTTGGGAGATATGTTTTTTGAGTGAAACAAGGAATTGGGAGATGAATGGCCACTAGGGGGAACCAGAGACTTGGGAAGTTTAGAACTGTATCGGAAAGTGGAGCTCTCATGATTTGGTAAAATTCTATTCTGGTTTCTTTGAAAATTCAAACTTTTATTGTTCGGTTGGCTGAGATGAATGAAAGTATAATGATTTGAATTCCTTTTGTTTGAATGGAGATCTCCAACGAATGAATGAGTCCGTTTAATAAAAATCTGTGAACATCCTCTGGTATTCCTAGTTTTTAAAATGTTGTGTTTTGCAAAACAAAGTTGCACATCAATTAGGAGGTATACTCGGCCATTAAAGTGAGATTTAAAACGGGGTAAGTGTTTGAAAGTTCTTTAGAAAACCAGTAATAACGATTAACATTGTGGGAGTTAATTAGAACATAATTCTCGGGAAGTAAACAAAAAGCAAAATCAAAATGTATAAATTGGGATTTGTAAATGATTAGTTTCAACTCGGCATAGTCTTGGCTGCTAAAAAAAAAAAATATTTTAGAAATAAGAGAACAAAGGAATCTAAATTGAAATGTGAAGACTAGGCATTCGGTGTGTGCCATGTGCTCCTTTGTTAGAGGCAGCCATGATGTACCTACAATTAAAAATTTTGTTCGGTGTGTTCCAAATTTGTAGCGATTTCAGTATTTTCTCTGGAAACTCACTACACATTAAATTTACTGATCGGGGATATTCATACAGCAAAGACTATGGATTTGTGTTTTGGACTACATTGCAGATGGAGCTTTAAGGGATAAAGATATGGGACCGGAGCTTAGATTAGGAGTATTACTTGCAGTATCAGGAAATGAGAATCTGATGGCAGGGAAAGATTAATAAAAATAGATGCAAAAAAAAAGAAAAAATTAAGATATAAACACCAATTGATAACTAGAGGAGATAAGGAAAGCACTACTAGTAATACCTTTGGCACTAAACATTACGTATACTGTAAATTGCCACAAGGATATGTTAATTCCCCGAACCACTTTCAGGCAATAGTAAGGGAGCTGATTAAACATGGTTTGGCTTTAGTATATATTGATGATGTGTTAATTAGAGATGATGATCGGGGGGGACACATGTGGAAAGTGTGACCAAAATTATCAAAACACTTAGTAAACTAGGATTTAAAATAGGTTTAAAGAAATGCCAGATTGGCAGGAGCGAAGTTGACTATTTAGGGTATTCAGTGTCAAAGGCAGGCAGGGAGGCCAGTGTTGGGATGAGAGAGAAAGTTACTAGAATCACAGCGTCTGTTTCACGAAACGGGGTTCAGCAAATCATGAGAACTTTCGGGTATTTGAGACACCGATGGAAGAATGGTCATGAGCGTGTGCAGGCCCTCTTTTTCCTCGGAACAGCAAAAGAAATTTGTACTTTTTAATCACAGCTGATAGAAACACTGGGGAAGTTGCATTAGAGAACTGGTCCCCATTTTAAAATGATTCATGGTGAACATAATGAAACATCGTGTCAAAGGTGTGGCACGTCCTGTAGCCCAGTGGTTTGGTCAAGGAGTAATCATATGAAACCTAGGAGGATGACATATACAGTGTAGTCAGACGATTTGATATTGCATTTAGAACGACAGAAATGGGGAAATGCTTCGGCTCAAAGCAATACTGGTGATTGAAGTTTGTGATGACCTGGGGATGTACAATTAGCCTAACAGTGCTTAGCGACTCTATCACTGCAATGATGCCGTGCCACAGGGTAGATCATATCCCCCAACCGCTCGGACAAGGGAAAAAGGAATGTTTGGGTGTGGGTGTCAGTGAATTGAAACCTGTTAGCGGCATCGATAGGACAGGTGATACAGTGAAAATATCATGTTCAGAACTTAGCTTTCAAAAAATCCTGTCACAATCAGAATTAAAAACATTGAAGTAGATGCAGTAGCAATATCCGAAATGCAGCAGGGAAAGTTTCGACCTGATTGAATCACTGAGTTAGAAAAAGAGTAATGGTGGCAATGGAAATCCGGAAGTCCTGGAGAGGGTACTTCTGGAATATCCAAGCAAGGATAGGAAGATACAAATCAAGAAATAGGGCCCTCTCCGCCTTTGACCTGTTCATTTGGGTTTCAGATGAAGCAACAATAATACAGATGACGAACCTGAACAACACTTCGGAGAAGAATGTTTCAGGCAGTATGGGAGAAAAACTAATGATACAATTGGCTACATATTTGAGGGAATTAAATGATAGAGCCCGGAAGAAAAACCTTATGGGTTAGCAACAAATCAAAATATCAAATTATTACTGAATAGTGAAACCTCCGGTCAGACATCTCTAACTGGACGATAGCTGATGGGTGCTCTGTGGTCTCCAGGTGGGGCGTATTACGCGGTGGCGTTATTAAGGGTCTCGGCAGACAGCAGCGACTGACGAGGAACGCCCGTATTTTCAATGGCAATAGTTTAAGAATCTTAGCAGCTTGCTGCCACAAGGGGAAATTTCTAACCAATGCAGCAACCAATATAGCATTGGAGAGTACAACAGTTATGACAGACGAAATGTCCTGTAAGTTGTTAGGGACTGTTATGTATGGATTCAATTGGGTTGCAACCCCAAAAAGTTAACTGCATTAAATGTGCGAGTAGTGTTATTGAAAAAAAAACAAATAATGGCAAGTATACACTTCATGCTGTAAGGAAAATGATAACGGACAAAAGGGGTTTGAAGAAAACTGAGTTATTGTCTCAAGTAAGCCAGGGCTGGCAGATTACATGGTTCAGTACAATGTTCGACGTTAGTGTTAGGAAGTCAGGAATAGAAACAGGATCAGTTGAAGCTCCTGCAATTAATAAAGCAAGATAATCAGTGGCTAATACATGATATCATAATTTACCATTCCAATGAGAAACGGAAAACACTTCCTACATTAAAAAAAACCCAATGAGGGATGAAAGACCTTTTGGTCGCTGATGGACTGAGTTGTGTGCTGTTTCTAAGGGACATGAGGAAGCTTTTACGGTGCTGCTACCCCAGGGTAGTCAGATGCCTTGGAGGTAATGGAACACACGGACATAGCTATTGTGTTACCTTCCTGAGCGGCGACAGCTATGGTTCACGGTGACTGGACTTGAGGAAAGCACAACACAAAGGGTCTATCGACAATGGTCTGCGAGATGGATGCATTTACTATTGATTTCCGTGCAGAGTTTACAAATCATGACATGTACATACGAATGGCAAGAATGAGGGATAGTTGCTAGTCAGTACAACTATAAGAGGGATATAAACCCTACAGCATGATTCAGCTCAGAGTTAGCTCTCATAGCTCGGTCATGGGGTTTTACCTGATGCATGGATTGATAATACTTGTTATTATAATTGTATACTGTATAATCATTGTGTTTATATGTGTTGTAAGCTGGCTATGGTTCGGATGACGCCGATAGACTTGGCCCATCATTACTCCCCAAGATGACATCCCATTACTGGTGACCATGAACACCAGAAGGAAGCTGGACGGAGAGCCAGAGGCTGTAAAAATGCAATGAGGTGTTTATGTACGGAATACCAGCTCAGTTAAGTTCTGATAACGGGCCCCGTTTATTGGACAGATTAAGGAGGAGTTCTGCTCCCAGTTGAGCATACGCCAGCAGTTCCACTGTGTGTACTGGCCACTGACGGCCGGCTTGGTTGAGTGACACAATCAGACCCTCAAAACCAACTTGGCCAAATTACAAGTGGACAGGGGGTTAACGTGGTTTAAGTTGCTCCCCGTTGCCCTCTTCCAGCTGCGGGTCACACCTGCGGGATTGGCCCAGCTCTTTCCTGCCGAGATCGTTTATGGCAGGCCCATTAGAACCCTGGAACCTGCATGTTCCCAGACTGGTCCAGTTTCACCATATGACTGAAGAAAGTCAGGTTTAGGGGCAGCACGGTAGAATGGTGGTTAGCATAAATGCTTCACAGCTCCAGGGTCCCAGGTTCGATTCCCGGCTGGGTCACTGTCTGTGCGGAGTCTGCACGCCCTCCCCGTGTGTGCGTGGGTTTCCTCCGGGTGCTCCGGTTTCCTCCCACAGTCCAAAGATGTGCGGGTTAGGTGGATTGGCCATGCTAAATTGACCGTGGTGTCCTAAAAAGTAAGGTTCGGGGCGGGCGGGGGGGGGGGGGGGGGGGGGGGGGGGGGGGGGGGGGGGGGGGTTGTTGGGTTACGGGTATAGGGTGGATACGTGGGTTTGAGTAGGGTGATCATTGCTCGGCACAACATCGAGGGCCGAAGGGCCTGTTCTGTGCTGTACTGTTCTATGTTCTAAAGGACTAACTATGTTCTAGACCTCACTAAAGCCCTCAAGGAACTCCATAGCCAGTTTCGAGCGGCTCACCTGTCACCGTCCCCATTATAGATCGCTTGAAAAATGAAACATCAGTGCAGCCTGGTAGTTATGTCATGGTTAAGAACTGGACTCGGAAAGGGTTGGAGCCACAGTGAAAGGAGCCCTTCCAAGTTCTCCTTACCACCCCCGTTGCAGTTAAAGTGGAGGGGCAGAGTGCTGGGTCTACCTCCACCACTGCAAAATGGTCGGTCACTAACCTGCCTCGTGTCCCCAGCGCTGTTTTACAGGTCTGGAGCCTGACGGATTGGATACGGGCCGCCTGTGCTGTCCTCAGCTTTGCCTCACTTGGAACGCCATCTATACCTATAATCCCGACCAAGCTACAAGGACATTTCACTTATGCAGAGGTGACGTTCTCCGCTGCCCCCATGTACGAGGGCATAGTATCGACTCATGGAAGGTTATCAAGTTAAAGGACAATGAAGGGCTCATGAAACAATTATATCGGTCCCAGCGATGGGAAGGGAACATTGCATGGACATTGCCTTGTTTTTGGAGTAAATGTACATTTGATTTTGGATGTGATAAAACTGGTGCCATAAAGGTAAAATCAGATGGTGTGGAGGGGGTAGGAAAAGGTTATAGGGGAGAGAGGAGGAATAGCAAGAGGACGGAACGAGTAAGGGAGGCACGACGAGAACGCAGGTTATCAGGAGGTATACTTACTTCACTTAGGACCCAGAATGGGGGAAACCTGAGCAGCTTGAATCTCTTCTACCAAATCTACCACCGCATGTATGGTCAGGGACAGGTGGTCTGCTACCCGAACCCCGCATCGGTGTCTAGGTTATTTTCCGTCTCACCGCTTTGAGGAACTCCCCAAAACGGTGGTTCACTGTCAGCGTTCCGAGCCACCGCACGAGCAAGTTACTCTTCCTTACGATCCGGGTTCGGTCCCACCAGCTATTTGCCTTCCCCTTCCTCGGGATAACTCCCATTCACAGTATGATAAGCTTCAACGGTGGAAGGTGTATATACCTAGCCACTTCACTCCCAATAGAGATTCCCGGTCGTACGAGAATTGTTTCAGCAGTGAGGGGTACGGCTGTTTGCTGGCAGAGATGGAAATGAATATAACATGTCTGTTATATTACAAGTCTGTTCTCCACTTGTACTGATCGTAAGTGTCGCATAACCCTGACATCAGGTCAATGCGTCTGTTACAATGCCACTTGTGTCCCGCTGAAGGCAGGCCTTCAGCTTTGTGGCTGGGCGAATGTCTCTCATATCACTGTAGGGACTAGGGCTTTCCGCATTGCTAGGAGGCCCGAATGGGCGTTCCAAAGCTGGATAAACTGGGCTACTGGGGGATTCCTGCTCAACCGATATACTGATTGTGATGCTAACCTGTCTACGGATCAAGGGTACTCCTTCCGGGGCAGCACGGTAGCATTGTGGATAGCACAATCGCTTCACAGCTCCAGGGTCCCAGGTTCAATTCCGGCTTGGGGTCACTGCCTGTGTGGAGTCTGTACATCCTCCCCTTGTGTGCGTGGGTTTCCTCCGGGTGCTCCGGTTTCCTCCCACGGTCCAAAGATGTGCAGGCTAGGTGGATTGGCCATGATAAATTGCCCTCAGTGTCCAGTGTTACTGGGTTATGGGGATAGGGTGGAGGTGTTAACTGTGGGTAGGGTGCTCTTTCCAAGAGCCGGTGCAGACTCGATGGGCCAAATGGCCTCCTTCTCCACTGTAAATTCTATGTTCTTTAATGGCATCGCGACTAATATTTTGTCACCTCCGTTTCCCCGCCAAATCGCTATCGGGACTCTAGTCCCTACCACAGTCCCCTGTCCCTCTGCGTGCGGGCAGTCTCCGCAGAATTCTGCCAGAGGGGAATCCTGAGCACAGCTAGGGATTGGACCAATAAAGGAGGGAATGAGGAAATGAACAGAAAGGCATAATGTTAGGCCAAGTTAGGAGTAAAATTTTACTGCAGTAGAATAAGGAGTTAGGTCAGTGGCCTTTTAAACATCAACTGGGATTCAAGGCAGGAAGAGGGGGATGGGCAGCCACTAGGACCATTTCTTTGTTGCCAGGGATACTGGGAAAAGGGGCCACAGGCCAGGTTAAGGAATGTGGGGAAAACCTATGGGAGCTTTGCATTTGCACCGTTGCCTTATTGGGTCGTATGCATGTGAAACTTGATGCAACTTGAATGTATATGAAATCAGATGTTTTGTCCCTTTGTCTGCACTCTGGCTGCTGAAGGTTCAGGAGACATGGTTGTGGCCTGATGCCCCAATAGAGTGAGTCACCCAGCTAGCTGGTTAAAATAAACAATAACTGATACCTGCAAATCCGTCTCAAATTTTATTGAGACCAGACTGGCAGCAAAAGAATCAGCACGGTAGCATGGTGGTTAGCATAAATGCTTCACAGCTCCAGGGTCCCAGGTTCGATTCCGGCTTGGGTCACTGTCTGTGCGGAGTCTGCACGTCCTCCCAGTGTGTGCGTGGGTTTCCTCCGGGTGCTCCGGATTCCTCCCACAGTCCAAAGATGTGCGGGTTAGGTGGATTGCCCATGCTAAATTGCCCGTAGCGTCCTAAAATTAAGGTGTGGGGGGGGGGGGGGTTGTTGTTGGGTTATGGGTATAGGGTGGATACGTGGGTTTGAGTAGGGTGATCATTGCTCGGCACAACATCGAGGGCCGAAGGGCCTGTTCTGTGCTGTACTGTTCTATGATTGTCAGGGGGTCAGGAGAGTTGGTCACCGAGGCAGCAAGCCCGGTGGGATTGGCTTTTAAAATATTTCAGAAGCGGCAAGGCGCCCAGTTCTTTGGGCAGAGACCAGCACTGCCACTTTAGCACCACCCCTCCTGCCCTCCCTCCATTTGGCAGTTCATGAACCCAAAGCGGTTTAAGCACTTCTCGCCCTCAAGCTGTGGCTGATAGGTGGCACCTGGGCCCCACCCTGCCCTGCCTGGAGGCTCAAGCCCACCCCCAGGTGAGATGGGGTTGGGGCCGGACCCTGTGTAACATGCCTGGCAGAGTATCCACACCAACCCACCGTGGGCAGCTGTTCTCGCTGCCACCATATCCTCCCCCCCAAACCCCCCGGACATGACATTTTGACCGCCCACCTGAAACGGGCACCAATTAAAAGAGTTTCTTGATTTAAATAACCACTTCCTGACACTTACTTCTGTTTCATCATCGTCCTCCTCGCTGCTATCGTCCGCGACTCCCGGGCTCTCCCCTTCCACTGCGTTCACCTTCACGTTGCCCTTCCTCTGCGCCAGCTCTCCGATGCGACCCCTGACCTCTGCTTCCTGGCCCCTCTGGCACAGGCCAAAAAAGGTCCGGATCTGCAGCGCCACCTGAGGGAAGAGAGGCGCGCACACAGGGAAAGGGTTAGGGAAACCAGCTGGCCGGGTGTCCAAACTGCCTAGAAACATCACCGGGGGGAGGGCAGGAGCTGGGATCATTTGGCTCAGAGCAGGGAAGGTTGAGGGGAGATTTAGTCCAGGCATTTAGTCAGCTTCTCTGTATCTGTTTCCAATGGGGAGATGGTCAATAGTCAGAGGGACACAGATTTAGTCACGTCACATCAGGAATACTAGGCACAGTTTTGGTCTCATTATAAAATTGCTTTAGAAACTTTCAGAGATCACTCATTCCTGGCGGAGAGGCTGCGATAGAAATATGGAGGGGTGTAAGGGCTGGAGGTGGTTACAGAGATAGGGAGGGTTGTAGGGGCTGGAGGAGGTTACAGAGATAGGGAGGGGTGTAGGGGCTGGAGGAGGTTACAGAGATAGGGAGGGGTGTAGGGGCTGGAGGAGGTTACAGAGATAGGGAGGGTTGTAGGGGCTGGAGGAGGTTACAGAGATAGGGAGGGGTGTAGGGGCTGGAGGAGGTTACAGAGATAGGGAGGGGTGTAGGGGCTGGAGGAGGTTACAGAGATAGGGAGGGTTGTAGGGGCTGGAGGAGGTTACAGAGATAGGGAGGGTTGTAGGGGCTGGAGGAGGTTACAGAGATATGGAGGGGTGTAGGGGCTGGAGGAGGTTACAGAGATAGGGAGGGTGTAGGGGCTGGAGGTGGTTACAGAGATAGGGAGGGGTGTAGGGGCTGGATGAGGTTACAGAGATAGGGAGGGGTGTAAGGGCTGGAGGAGGTTACAGAGATAGGGAGGGGTGTAGGGGCTGGAGGTGGTTACAGAGATAGGGAGGGTTGTAGGGGCTGGAGGAGGTTACAGAGATATGGAGGGGTGTAGGGGCTGCAGGAGGTTACCGAGATAGGGAGGGTTGTGGGGGCTGGAGGGGGTTACAGAGATAGGGAGGGGGTGTAGGGGCTGGAGGTTACAGAGATAGGGAGGGTTGTAGGGGCTGGAGGAGGTTACAGAGATAGGGAGGGTTGTAGGGGCTGGAGGAGGTTAGTGATAGGGAGGGTTGTAGGGGCTGGAGGAGGTTAGAGATAGGGAGGGTTGTAGGGGCTGGAGGAGGTTAGAGATAGGGAGGGTTGTAGGGGCTGGAGGAGGTTAGTGATAGGGAGGGTTGTAGGGGCTGGAGGAGTTTAGTGATAGGGAGGGTTGTAGGGGCTGGAGGAGGTTAGTGATAGGGAGGGTTGTAGGGGCTGGAGGAGGTTAGAGATAGGGAGGGTTGTTGGGGCTGAAGGAGGTTACAGAGATAGGGAGGGTTGTAGGGGCTGGAGGTGGTTAGTGATAGGGAGGGTTGTAGGGGCTGGAGGAGGTTAGAGATAGGGAGGGTTGTAGAGGCTGGAGGTTACAGAGATAGGGAGGGGTGTAGGCTGGAGGAGGTTACAGAGATAGGGAGGGTTGTAGGGGCCGGAGGAGGTTACAGAGACAGGGAGGGTTGTAGGGGCCGGAGGAGGTTAGAGATAGGGAGGGGTGTAGGGCCTGGAGGAGGTTACAGAGATAGGGAGGGGAGAGGCTGGAGGATGTTACAGTGATAGGGAGGGTTGTAGGGGCCGGAGGAGGTTACAGAGATAGGGTCGAGGCTGGAGGATGTTACACAGTGATAGGGAGGGTTGTTGGGGCCGGAGGAGGTTACAGAGCTTGGGAGGGTCAAGGCTGGAGGATGTTACAGTGATAGGGAGGGTTGTAGGGGCTGGAGGAGGTTACAGAGATAGCGAGGGTAGAGGCTGGAGGATGTTACAGTGATAGGGAGAATTGTAGGGGCTGGAGGAGGTTACAGAGATAGGGAGGGTAGAGGCTGGAGGATGTTACAGTGATAGGGAGGGTTATTGGGGCCGGAGGAGGTTACAGAGTCAGGGAGGGGTGCAGGGACTACACAGTGAAAGAAGCCACCGAGTAATTTTGACTTGAGTGGGAGAATTCCAAAAATGGGGGTTCACTGGACACTGTGCCAATGGGGGTCAGTGAGCAGGGGCTGTGAGCAGTGTGCGGCTATGGAACTCTTACCTCAGGTAAGCTGCCATCTTCTATAACAGTGTCGAATTCATTGTATACCATATCAGCCAGGAGCTCCTCTATCTCCTCACTTTCCAAGTCAACTGCAGTGTCAGGAATACATGTGGAAAAAAAGAGGGTTAAGTAACTGAAGCAACATTCAGATTTGGGCTGATAAATGGCAAGTAACATTTGTGACACAAGGGCCAGGCAATGACCATCTCCAACAAGAGAGGATCTAACCATCTCCCCTTCACATTCAATGGCATTACCATCACTGAATCCCCCACAATCAATATCCTGGGGGTTACCATTGATCAGAAACTGAACTGGACCCAGCCATATAAATACTGTGGCTACCTGAGCAGGTCAGAGGTTGGGAATCCTGCGGAGAGTAACTCACCTCCAGACCCCCCCAAAGCCTGTCCACCATCTACAAGGCACAAGTCAGAAATACTCTCCACTTGCCTGGATGTGTGCAGCTCCAACAACACTCAAGAAGCTCAATATCATCCAGAGCAAAGCTTGATTGACACCCCATCCGCAAACATTCACTCCCTCCACCACCGACGCATAATGGCAGCCTTGTGTACCATTTACAAGATGCACTGCAGCAACTCACAAAGGTTCCTGACGCAGCACCTTCCAAAACCGTGACTTCTACCATCTAGAAGGACAAGAGCAGCAGATACCTGGGAGCCCCACCACCTGCAAGTTTCCCCCTCCCAGTCACAATCCTGAACCGGGCGTTCCTTTACTGCCACTGGGGCGGTGTGCCAGCACAGTGGTTAGCACTGTTGCCTCATAGCGCCAGGGTCCCAGGTTCGATTCCCGGCTTGGGTCACTGTCTGTGCGGAGTCTGCACGTTCTCCCCGTGTCTGCGTGGGTTTCCTCCGGGTGCTCCGGTTTCCTCCCACAAATCCCGAAAGACGTGTTAGGTGAATTGGATATTCTGAATTCTCCCTCAGTTTGCCCGAACAAGCGTTGGAGTGAGGCGACTCGGGGCTTTTCACAGTAACTTCATTGCAGTGTTAATGTAAACCTACTTGTGACAATAAAGATTATTATTAATAAATGGGTCAAAACCATAACAGCCTCCCTAACAGCACTGTGGGTGTACCTACACCACACGGAACTGCAGCGGCTCAAGAAGGCAGTTGACCCACCACCTTTTCAAGGGGCAATTAGGGATGGACAATAAATGCTGGGCCTGAGTCAACGAAGCCTCACATCCCTTGAGGTTAAAGGAATAATTCCAGTGTCATGTTTGATCATTTGAGGTGGTCACATTGTGTCCCATGGAGTCCAGGAATCATTCGGGTAAATCTAGACTGCCCTCCCTCCAAATAATCTTTACAAAGAACTTTACCAGAATGATGCTTTGACTTTAAATGATGAAAAGGAGGGCAGCACGGTGGCCTAGTGGTTAGCACAACCGCCTCACGGTGCCAAGGTCCCAGGTTCGATCCCGGCCCTGGGTCACTGTCCGTGTGGAGTTTGCACATTCTCCCCGTGTCTGCGTGGGTTTCGCCCCCACAACCCTAAAAAATATGCAGAGTAGGTGGATTGGCCACGCTAAATTGCCCCTTAATTGGAAAAAATAATTGGGTAATCTAAATTTAAAAAAAAAAAAATGATGAAAAGGAGGTGAAACACAAATTATTGTTGTATCCCTTGGAATTTAGAATGTTTAGGAGTGATTTGATCAAAGTTGACGAGATGTGCAGGAGAACCGATCAAGAGAAACAGTTTCCCACTGGACTTTTTCTGTGGAACTGACTCGAGAGGGGCTGAATAGGCCTCCTCCTGTTCCTGTGTAACAGACACGAGGAGCTGAATGGGTCTCCTCCTGTTCCAGGGTAACAGGCTCGAGAGGATCTGAATGGGTATCATCCTGTTCCTGTGTAACAGGCTCAGAGGGGCTGAATGGGCCTCCTCCTGTTCCTGTGTAACAGGCTTGAGAGGGGCTGAATGGACATCCTCCTGTTCCTGTGTAAGAGGCTCAGGAGGGGCTGAATGGGTCTCCTGTTCCTGTTAAACAGGCTCGAGAGTGTGTGAATGGGCCTCCTGTTCCTGTTCAACATGCTCGGGAGGGGCTGAATGCGCCTCCTCCTGTTCCGGGTGCACATTCTCCCCGAGCCTGCAGGGGTCTCACCTCTACAACTCAAAGATGTGCAGGGTAGATGGATTGGCCATGCGAAATTGCTCCTTAATTCGAAAAGAATAGAATTGGGTACTGTAAATTTATTTTTTTAAAAGAATGTGTAAACGCCACACAGTCACCCAAGCCTGAATCGAACCCGGGTCTCTGGCGCTGTGAAGCAGCAGTGCTAACCACTGTGTCGCCGTGTTGCCCTCAAAGCACGGGCTGCTTTGTCCTGGATGGTATCAAGCCATTCAAGTTGTTGGAGCAGCACTAACCCAAGCAAGTGGAGATTATTCCATCACACTTGTGACCGAATTGTGGACAAGAATTCTGTGCGGAGGCAAGATTGTAAATGCGTGAATAATAACGAGCTATTTTGTAGTTTTGCAATGGGAGACCAGGGATTTTACTCTCTGATGTGGTGACCTGACTCACCATTGTCGTAGAAATACTGTGCCACAGCGTTAACCATCCAGTCTGCCTTCTGCTGGCTGTGAGCTCCACCAAATCCATTCTCCACAGCCACCTGCAATTCAGAGACAAAAACAACAAGTTACATCACCTGTGCTCAACCTCTATGTGAAGGCATTGAACCGGAGGGGAGCCACAAGCCGGCCCAATCTTGCCTCCAACACAGAGGTACACTTCCTACTGTGAGGCATGGAGAAACCCCCCACCCCACACACACTTTGGTTGCAAAAACAAGGCGGCAGACTATTATCTGAATTGCCACATATTAGGAGATGGGAATGTACAAAAAGACCTGGGTGTCCTTGTGCACCAGTCACTGAAGGTAAACATGCAGGTACAGCAGCCGGTAAAGGCGGCCTTCTTGAAGGTATGTTGGCCTTCATAGCGAGAGGATTTGAGTACAGGAGGAGGGATGTCTTGCTGCAATTATACACGGCCTTGGTGAGGCTACACCTGGAATATTGTGAGCAGTTTTGGTCTCCTTATCTGAGGAAGGATGTTCTTGCTATAGAGGGAGTGCGGCAAAGGTTTACCAGGCTGATTCCTTGGAAGGCAGGACTGACGTACAAGGAGAGATTGAGTCAGTTAGGATTGTATATAGGATTGCCTGAGTTCAGAGGAATGAGGTGGGATCTCATAGAAACCTATAAAATTCTAACAGGACTGCACAGGGTAGATGGAGGAAGGATGTTGCTCATGGTGGTTGTGTCCAGAAGCAGAAGGCAGTCTGAGGATACAGGGTAGATCATTTAGGACAGAAATTAGGAGAACTTTCTTCACCCAGAGAGGGGTCGGCCTGTGGAATTTGTTACCATAGAAATTGTCGAGTCCGAAACATTAGGGCAGCCCAGTAGCACAAGTGAATAGCACTGTGGCTTCACAGTGCCAGGGTCCCAGGTTCGATTCCTCGCTGGGTCACTATCTGTGCGGAGTCTGCGCGTTCTCCCTGTGTTTGCGTGGGTTTCCTCCAGGTGCTCCGGATTCCTCCCACAGTCCAAATACGTGCAGTTAGGTGGATTGGCCACACTAAAGTGTGTGAGCAAAAAGTTAGGAGGGGGTTATCGGGTTACGGGGGATAGGGCTTAAGTGGGTCAGTACAGACCCTATGGGCTAAATAGCCTCCTTCTGCACTATATGTTCTATATTGTATGGTTTCAAGAAAGTTAGATATTGCACTTGGGGTGATGGGGAATCAAAGGATAGGGGGGAAAACGGGACTAGGCCATTGTGTTGGATGATCAGCCATGATCATAATGAATGGCAGAGCGGGCTCAAAGGGCCTCCTCCTATTTTCTCTATGTTTCTAACTGGGACATTTGCTGAATGAGGGATTGCTGCATTGCTGTGAGACACTTTGTTGCACCATATCCACCTGATCACAAGGTTTAATTACCAAAGGATCAGTAATTAAGAGAGAGGAGTGCGCAACAAGACCTGGGTGCCCTCGCACGCCAGTCTCGGGCCTCGGTGAGACAACACTTAGTGTACAGTTTTGGTCTCCTTATGTGAGGAAAGGTTTCTTATGATCTACCCCAGGGGTGGGCAAACTAAGGCCCGCGGGCCGCATGCGGCCCGACAAAGGTTTTTATGCGGCCCGCCAATGAGGTGCCCGGAATCATAACCGGCATTTTTGAAAAGCCGCCGGGGAAAAGCCGCTGAAGTAAATGCGCTTATTGAATAATTAATATTATTCAGGATAAGCCTTATTATTGTTTGTAACCTGGACTCCTATTGGTCGCACACCCAACTAAACCGACCAATAAGGCAGCCCCACTCATCCACCCCACTACGCGCGTTTTTATCGTTGACTCGGCCGGGCTGTGCTTCTGTCAGTGTTAAGGATCAGCACAAGCAACTTGACACCTGATTTCAACAAACTGGTAAATGACTGCAGTCAGATGCATCATTCTCATTGTAAGAAGTCTTACAACACCAGGTTAAAGTCCAACAGGTTTGTTTCAAACACGAGCTTTCGGAGCACGGCTCCTTCTTCAGGAGATGTCATTCTCATTGACATTGTTCAGTTACTTACTGAGTTACTTTGTTTTTCAAATAAATGTGCTTTTTTTTCTTTAAAGACCTTTTATTTTGGCTATTTAAAATATTAATTATTTTACTTAATATACTATGCGGCCCTTTAAAATTGTGAATTTCTGAATGTGGCCCTTGCACGGGAAAGTTTGCCCACCACTGATCTACCCTCTCTACGTTGGGGCTGGCGTCTCCCAGCGCAGGTGAGTGAGTGGGGGGGGTGAGTGAGTGGGGGGGGGTGAGTGAGTGGGGGGGGGGGGTGAGTGAGTGGGGGGGGGGTGAGTGAGTGGGGGGGGGGTGAGTGAGTGGGGGGGGTGAGTGAGTGGGGGGGGTGAGTGAGTGGGGGGGGGGTGAGTGAGTGGGGGGGGGGGTGAGTGAGTGGGGGGGGGTGAGTGAGTGGGGGGGGGTGAGTGAGTGGGGGGGGGGGTGAGTGAGTGGGGGGGGGGGGGTGTGAGTGGGGGGGGGTGAGTGAGTGGGGGGGGGTGAGTGAGTGGGGGGGGGTGAGTGGGGGGGGGGGGTGAGTGAGTGGGGGGGGTGAGTGAGTGGGGGGGGAGTGAGGGGGGGGGGGGGAGTGAGGGGGGGGGGGTGAGTGAGGGGGGGGTGAGTGAGGGGGGGGGGTGAGTGAGGGGGGGGTGTGAGTGAGGGGGGGGGAGTGAGGGGGGGGGGAGGAGGGGGGGGGGGAGTGAGGGGGGGGGGCGGAGTGAGGGGGGGGCGAGGGGGGCGAGTGGGGGGGGAGAGTGGGGGGGGGGCGAGAGTGAGGGGGGGGGGGCGAGTGAGGGGGGGGCGAGTGAGGGGGGGGGGCGAGTGAGGGGGGGGGGGCGAGTGAGGGGGGGGTGAGTGAGGGGGGGGGCGAGTGAGGGGGGGGGGGAGAGTGAGGGGGGGGCGGAGGTGAGGGGGGCGGAGGTGAGGGGGGCGGAGGTGAGGGGGGGGGGCGAGTGAGTGGGGGGGGGGAGGTGCAGTGGGGGGGGGCGATGTGAGTGGGGGGGGGCGAGGTGAGTGGGGGGGGGCGAGTGAGGGGGGGGGGGCGAGTGAGTGGTGGGGGCGATAGTGAGTGGGGGGGGCGAGTGAGTGGGGGGGGGCGAGTGAGTGGGGGGGGCGAGTGAGTGGGGGGGGGCGATAGGTGAGTGGGGGGGGCGAGTGAGTGGGGGGGCGAGGAGTGGGGGGGGCGAGTGAGTGGGGGGGGGCGAGTGAGTGGGGGGGGCGAGTGAGTGGGGGGGGCGAGGTGAGTGGGGGGGGGGCGAGTGAGTGGGGGGGGCGAGTGAGTGGGGGGGGCGAGTGAGTGGGGGGGGCGAGTGAGTGGGGGGGGGGCGAGTGAGTGGGGGGGGGGCGAGTGAGTGGGGGGGGCGAGTGAGTGGGGGGGGCGAGTGAGTGGGGGGGGCGAGTGAGTGGGGGGGGGCGAGTGAGTGGGGGGGCGAGTGAGTGGGGGGGGCGAGTGAGTGGGGGGGGCGAGTGAGTGGGGGGGGCGAGTGAGTGGGGGGGGCGAGGGAGTGGGGGGGGCGAGTGAGTGGGGGGGGCGAGTGAGTGGGGGTCTCCCAGGGGAGAGGAGTGGATCGTTCTCCCAGGGGAAAAGAGTGGCGGGGATTCTCCCAGGGGAGAGGAGTGGGGGGTGAGTGGGTTCTCCCAGGGGAGAGGAGTGGGGGGGGGTGTCTCCCAGGGAGGGGAGTGGGTGGCTCTCCCAAGGAAGGGGAGAGGAGCGCGGGGGGGGGGGTCTCCCAGGTTCACCCAGGGAAGGGGAGTGAGGGGTGGGGGCGTCTACCAGGTTCACCCAGGGGACAAGATTCCAACTTCCCGCCAGTAATCACCACTCTGTGACGTCACGTCCGGATACTCTAGCTGTGTTGGCGTCACTTCCGGTCCATCGGTTCTGGGCTGATGGCGCCGCCATCTTGTTTCGCCGCTGATTTTCCCCGCCCCCCCAAACCACAGCATGGGCACAACTACGCCCGGTCGTTTTTATCTCCGGCCGCCCTTCCGCTCGCTTATCCTCCATTTTTTTTTCTTACCTGCAAAGCCGCCCAGGCCTCTAGGGCGCTCCGTACACCCTCGGTAAACAGCAGTCGGGCCTCCTCCTTCAGCGCCGCCATGACAGCCGGTCGGCGGGAGGGAACGGGCGGGCAGAGTGAGCATGCGCGGTACCGCCGGCTTCCGGAGCCTGCGCGGTACCGCCGGGTTCCGGAGCCTGCGCAGTACCGCCGGGGAAAAGAGAACAGCGCGCGACCTGAGTCCTCCAGCATTTCGCTACCGCCCTCTAGCCACCAGGAGGAGGAACTGCAGAGCTGGCCTCTCCACAGGTCAAACCTTGCTCAACCACCCACACTCACAAGGCCTTGCCTCATCTTTGGCCTGGCCTTTGGGATCCTTTGGTCACCAGCTGCAGCCTCAACAACGAATTACCGCTGGGTGGCACAAAACAGAAGGAGGCCATTGTTTCCATGGCACCTGTGCTTGCCTGTTGAGCGAGCTGTCCACATGCGTCCCCATCGCCTTCTCTTTGTCAATATGCCTGTGAATTGTTGTTCTCTTCTGTGTTCACGTCCCTCCAGGGTCCCTGCTCGATCCCCTATTGTCACTTATACAAATGGCATAGCTGACTATGGGTGGGGTCGGATCAGTAACTGTGCTGTGACAGAAAGATTGGGCGGGTGGTTAACAGTCAGGTTGAGTGTCTTGGGTTACGGGAAGATATAGATGGCATGGTCAAATGGGCAGGAAGGTGGAATTTAACCCTAACTTTGGAAGGAGTAATTTGACAAGGAACTAGTCAATGGATGGCCTGACACTGGGAGGTTCCAAGAAAGAAAGGGACCTTGGAGTGTTTGTCCATAGATCTCTGAAATGAAAATCGCTTATTGTCACAAGTAGGCTTCAATGAAGTTACTGTGAAAAGCCCCTAGTCCCCACATTCCGGCGCCTGTCCGGGGAGGCTGGTACGGGAATCGAACCGTCCTGCTGGCCTGCTTGGTCTGCTTTCAAAGCCAGCGATTTAGCTGAGTGAGCTAAACCAGCGCCTGAAGGTGGGAGGGCGGGTTAATAGGGTGGTGCAAAAGGCAAATGGGACACTTGCCTTTATCAGTTGAGGCATAGATTACAAAAGCAGCGAGCCCACAGGTGGGGAGGACTGTGTGCAATTCTGGTCGCCACATTATAGGAAGGATGTGATTGTACTGGAGGGGGTGCAGAGGCGATTCACCAGGATGTTGCCTGGGATGGAACATTAAAGTTATAAAGAGAGGTTGTTTTTGCTGGAGCAGAGAAGACTGAGGGGTGGCATGATCAAGTGGGGCATGGACAGGGGGGGGTGGGGCATGGACAGGGGGGGGGCAGCTGTTCCTTTTAGTTGAAGGGTCAGTGAAGAAGGGCCACATGTCCAAGGTGAGGGGCAGGAGGTTTGAGGGAATGTGAGGAAATCCTTTTTACCCAGAGGGTGGTGGCGGTCTGGAATGCACTGCCCGGGAGGCAGATTGCCTCACATCCTAGATTGGGCAGCACAGTGGCGCAGAGGTTAGCACTGCTGCCTCATGGCACCGAGGTCCCGGGTTCGATCCCAGCCCCGGGTCACTGTTCGTGTGAAGTTTGCACATTCTCCCTGCGTCTGCGTGGGTCTCACCCCCACAACCCAAATTGTCCCTTAATTGGGGGGGGGGGGGGGGGGGGGGAATACAAAATGAATGTTAAAAAATAAATCTTTCAAATAGAATGTACCTGGATGAGCCCATCATAACATTGAAGGCCAAGTCGTGGCAAATGGGATTAGGTAGGCAGGTGTTTATTCATCTGTCGGTGCAGACTCGATGGGCCAAAGGGCCTTTTCTGCACTGTACTTTCTGTGATTCAGGTCTCGCCTTGTCCCTGCCTCGGATCAGCGAGCGCCTCACAGGAGGAGGCCACTCAGCCCATCTCCCCGCCAACTCGTCCCTGAGCAGCTCACCCAGTGCCATCGAGGACAGATCTATTCAAATCCCATTTTCCAACGTGGCCGTGTATCTTCTGGTTTTTCAAGTGCTCATCTAGATACTTTTTATTACAGTATTTTTATTCAACACATTTGCAACAGATTTACAATACAAAACTCCACAAACCTCTCCCCCCCCCCCCCCCAAGCCCCCCCCCCCCCACCCCGGGCCAATGGTAACCAACTCCCAAAAATGCATGATGAACAAACTCCAACAATTGTAGAACTCATCACCCCCACCCCCCAGAGCAAACTGCACATTTTCCAGGGTCAGAAACTGCAGGTCCCCCCCCCCGCCACGCCAAGGCACAGGGCCAAGAGACTGACCCCCACTCCAACAAAACCCGCCTCGGAGCAATAAGCGAGGCGAAGGCTAAAACATCTGTCCTCACACACGCCTGCAGCGGCCAATCCGATGTCCACCCCCAAACTGGTGCTGAACACTGTCCTCCAAAACTTTTCCAGCTTCGGGCAGGACATATGTACACAGTTCGCCAAGGCCCGTCCCGCGTCGCTCACAAACATCCTCCACCCCCTTGAGCAGCTGGCTCATCCTCGACTTTGCGAGGTCCGCTCTGTACGCTCTACCTTCAGCTGCATCAACCCCAGCCTCACACCACAGACCGTCTTCCAGCACCACCCCCAACTCTTTCTCCCACTTCGCCTTAACTCCCTCCATGGACGCCCCATCCTCAGATCTTCAACGGCTCTGGGTCACTGTCCGTGTGGAGTTTGCACCTTCTCCCCGTGTCTGCATGGGTTTCGCCCCCCACAACCCAAAAATGTGCAAAGTAGGTGGATTGGCCACGCTAAATTGTCCCTTAATTGGAAAAAGTAATTGGGTAATCTAAATTTATTTTTTTTAAAAGGCAGAGATAGATACGTTCTTGACTATGTTAGCAGGAATGAATCCAGACTTTATGGGCAGCACGGTAGCATAGTGATTAGCACAATTGCTTCACAGCTCCAGGGTCCCAGGTTTGATTCCTGGCTGGGTCACTGTCTGGGCGGAGTCTGCACGTTCTCCCCGTGTGTGCGTGGGTTTCCTCCGGGTGCTCCGGTTTCCTCCCACAGTCCAAAGATGTGCAGGTTAAGTTAGGTGGATTGGCCATGCTAAATTGCCCTTAGTGTCCAAAATTGCCCTTAGTGTTGGGTGGGGTTACTGGGTTATGGGGATAGAGTGGAGGTATGGGTTGGGTAGGGTGCTCTTTCCAAGAGCCGGTGCAGATTTGATGGGCTGAATGGCCTCCTTCTGCACTGTAAATTCTATGACAGAGAATCACTCGACACTCTGGTCTGCTTCAAGCGTCGAAAGGTTTATTTAACACCAGCGGGGAGTCAGCTGCCGGGTACTCTCTAGCTTCTCTCTCCGCCAGGAGTAGGAAATCAACATTTATACAGTTATAGAAACAGCTACTCAGCCCATTTCAGCTGGATACAGTTCAATTACAATGATTGGTTGCTAGGCAACATGGGGCTGCGTGGTCTGCTCAACAAAGGGTGGAACCCCCCCCCACTTATCAACTGTCCTTGGGTTTTCTTGATACCTAGAAACTGCGACTTCCTTATCATAACCTCGTTATGGACTGGTGCTACAAGCAGTATTCGTCAGGGGCAACTCTGATAATGGATGTCCCGCTGAATAAGCCGTTCCCATGTAGGCCTGTCATGGCTGACAAATGGCCAATTCAGTTCACCATAAACCCCATCATGCCTCACAAACCGCCATGTTTCGCTTCGAAGCGGGATTTAGCATTCTACATTGTTAGTGTGTGTCTATGATTATAGTATATATATAAATAAAAAGCAAATTACTGCGGATGCTGGAATCTGAAACCAACGAGAAAATGCTGGAAAATCTCAGCAGGTCTGGCAGCATCTGGAGGGAGAGAAAAGAGCGAACGTTTCGAGTCCGATGACTCTTTGTCAGAGGGTCACCTGGACTGAAAACGTTCGCTCTTTTCTCTCCCTACAGATGCTGCCAGACCGGCTGAAATACACCTCCCGCTGCCGGGGGAAAGCGGGCAGCATAATCAAAGATCCCTCCCACCCAGCTTACTCACTCTTCCAACTTCTTCCATCGGACAGGAGATACAGAAGTCTGAGAACACACACAAACAGACTCAAAAACAGCTTCTTTCCCGCTGTTACCAGACTCTTAAACGACCCTCTTATGGACTGACCTGATTAACACTACACCCCTGTATGCTTCAGCCGATGTTGGTGTTATCTAGTTACATTGTGTACCTTGTGTTGCCCTATTATGTACTTTCTTTTATTCCCTTTTCTTCCCATGTTCTTAATGATCTGTTGAGCTGCTCGCAGAAAAATACTTTTCACTGTACCTCGGTACACATGACAATAAACAAATCCAATCCAATTCAATGGATCTAGAAAATACAGTGCAGACGGAGGCCATTCGGCCCATCGAGTCTGCACCGACCCACATAAGCCCTCACTTCCACCCTATCCCCCGTAACCCAATAACCCTTCCTAACCTTTTTGGACACTAAGGGCAATTTAGCATGGCCAATCCACCTAACCTGCACGCCTTTGGACTGTGGGAGGAAACCGGAGCACGCGGAGGAACTCCACCCAGACACGGGCAAGACTCCGCACAGACAGTGACCCAAACGGGAATCGAACCTGGGACCCTGGCGCTGTGATGCAACGGTGGTAACCACTGTGCTACCGTGTTAGTTGGGGCCTCGTTGGAGGCAATCCAGAGGTTCACTCCGTTGATCCCGGATAGGGAGGGATTTCTCATGAGAGATTGGGCCTGTAGGGGCTGGTTTAGCACAGTGGGCTAAACAGCTGGCTTGTAATGCAGAACAATGCCAGCAGCGCGGGTTCAATTCCCGTACCAGCCTCCCCGAACAGGCCCGGGAATGTGGCGACTAGGGTCTTTTCACAGGAACTTCACCCACCCACTCCCCACTCCAGCTTTAGTCAACTAAAACGTCCTTGTGAGGTACTACACCAATCGGAAAGTAAAAAGAGACTTATTACCCGATTGGTTGATGCCTGTCAGCCAATTTTCTTCTGCACATTTTTCAATGTATTTGGTGAAGAAAACTGTTCAAAGAAATTGAGAAAAACAAATGAATCCTGCTGATTATTCGCCAGGGTTCGGGACCTCCTCCCCTTCCCCGCCAAAGGTTTGAGAGAACCAGCGAGTGATCCCTTGACCAACTTGCAGCCTTTGACCAATCCGGTGGTCCTAGTCTTTGGCCTGCTATGCGGAAACAGGTGGGCGTGGTCCTTCCGACAGATGCATTGCTTCATAACAAACTCGGCCCTTATACTGCAGGGCCTGTGCCTGAAGTCAGGGCGTTCTCCCCTCATTGTACACTTCACTTCGCTCCTGCTCCTAATCTTCTCAGAAGAGGTTGAGGGAGGAATTCCAAGAGCTTACCTCCACGCAGCCCCACCCCACCCCACCCCACACCAGGCAACTGAAGACACGGCCACCAAAGGTGGAGCAATAGGAATTGGGGGAAACTCGAGAGGCCGGAATTGGAGGAACGCAGAGATCTCAGACGGTTGTAAGGGGGCTGAAGGAGGTTCCAGAAGTGGGAAGGGTTGTAGGGGGCTGGAGGTGGTTACAGAGATAGGGAGGGTTGTAAGGGCTGGAGGAGGTTTTAGAAAGAGGGAGCGTTGTCAGGCATTGAGGTTACAGAGGGAGGATGGTAGGGACTGGATGGGATTACAGAGACAGGGAGCAATGTAAGGACTGGAAGGGGTGACAGAGATGGGGAGGGATGTAGGGGCTGGAGGGAGGGAGTTACAGAGATAGGGAGGGTTGCAGGGGCTGGAGGGAGTTACAGAGATAGGGAGGGTTGTAGGGGCTGGAGGAGGTTAAAGAGATAGGGAGGGTTGTAGGGGCTGGAGGAGATTACAGATAGGGAGGATTATAGGGGCTGGAGGGAGTTACAGAGATAGGGAGGGTTGTAGGGGCTGGAGGAGGTAACAGACATAGGGTGGATTGTTGGGGCTGGAGGGAGTTACAGAGATAGGGAAGGTTGCAGGGATGGAGGGAGTTATAGAGATAGGGAGGGTTGTAGGGGCTGGAGGAGGTTACAGAGATAGGGTTGTGGGGGCTGGAGGGAGTTACAGAGATAGGGAGGGTTGTAGGGGCTGGAGGAGGTTACAGAGATAGGGTTGTGGGGGCTGGAGGGAGTTACAGGGATAGGAAGGATTGTAGGGGTTGGAGGTGGTTACAGAGATAGGGAGGGTTGTAGGGGCTGGAGGAGGTTACAGATAGGGAGGGTTGTAGGGGCTGGAGGGAGTTACAGAGATAGGGAGGAGGGTTGTAGGGGCTGGAGGAGTTACAGAGATAGGAAGGATTGTAGGGGTTTGAGGAGGTTACAGAGATAGGGAGGATTGTAGGGGCTGGAGGGAGTTACAGAGATAGGGAAGATTGCAGGGTTGGAGGGAGTTATAGAGATAGGGAGGGTTGTAGGGGCTGGAGGAGGTTACAGAGATAGGGTTGTGGGGGGTGGAGGAGGTTACAGAGATAGGAAGGATGGTAGGGGCTGGAGGTGGTTACAGAGATAGGGAGGGTTGTAGGGGCTGGAGGTGGTTACAGAGCTAGGGAGGGATGTTGGAGCTGAAGGAAGTTAGAGATAGGGAGGGCTGAAGGGGCTGGAGGAGGTTACAGAGATAGGGAGGATGGTAGGGACTGGAGGGGGTTACATTTTTACATAAATTTACAGTGCAGAAGGAGGCTATTCAGCCCATCGAGTCTGCACCGGCTCTTGGAAAGAGCACCCTACCCAAGGTTAACACCTCCACCCTATCCCCATAACCCAGTAACCCCACCCAACACTAAGGGCAATTTTGGACACTAAGGGCAATTTATCATGGCCAATCCACCTAACCTACACATCTTTGGACTGTGGGAGGAAACCGGAGCACCCGGAGGAAGGATGGTAGGGACTGGAGGGGGTTACAGAGATAGGGAGGGTTATAGGGGCTGGAGGGGGTTACAGAGATAGGGAGGGTTATAGGGGCTGGAGGAGGTTACAGAGATAGGGAGGGTTATAGGGGCTGGAGGGGGTTACAGAGATAGGGAGGGTTATAGGGGCTGGAGGAGGTTACAGAGATAGGGAGGATTGCAGCGCTGGAGGAGGTTACAGAGATAGGGAGGGTTGTAGGGACTGGAGGGGGTTACAGAGATAGGGAGGGTTGCAGCGCTGGAGGAGGTTGCAGAGATAGGAAGGATGGTAGGGACTGGAGGGGGTTACAGAGATAGGGAGCGATGTAGGGAGGGTTGTCGGTGCTAGAAGAGTTAACAGAGATAGGATTGTAGGGGCTTGAGGGGATTACAGAGGTAGGGAGGGGAGGAGGTATGAGCTGGGGGAGTTAGGGGAGTGTTTGAGTCTTTTTAACATTGGCTCCTTAATCGTTCACATCTTTACTAAAATGTGTGGCTGCTGGTGATGACATTCGGTAATTTAACCCCCCCCGGAATGTTCCTGATTGGGAGGCTTGATCCCAAACCAGCTCCTAGTCCACCACATTCACTGCCGTGAGAAGTGGCACTCTGCTGCCCTGCTTCACCAATAAAATGATGTTTAGGAAGAGAATTTTACAAAGTAACTCGATCAAACAGTGTTCTGTTACATCATAAATACATGAGTGAACATCCACCTGACATCACAACCATACACTATTGTGTTTCAACCTGTTGCATACCCAGGACTGAGGAGGTCTCAGATCTAATCGAGGGCTTCGAGTGTTTTACGTATATAATAACGTGAGTAACGGACTAGAATCTAATCAACCGGTTCAGGTCGGGATTTATACAGAGAGTAACATGTGTCCGGGATGAGCTACAGACTGGAATCTAATCGAGGGGCTCGGGGTGGTTTATATATAGAATAACAGATACCCGGGAGTGAGTTACAGACTGGAATCTAACCGAGGGGCTCGGGGTGGTTTATATAACAGATACCCGGGAGTGAGTTACAGACTGGAATCTAATCGAGGGGCTTGGGGTGGTTTATACAGTATATAGAATAACAGATACCCGGGAGTGAGTTACAGACTGGAATCTAATCGAGGGGTTTGGGATGGTTTATATACAGAATAACAGATACCTGGTAGTGTGTTACAGACTGGAATCTAATCGAGGGGCTCGGGGTGGTTTATATTAACAGATACCCGGGAGTGAGTTACAGACTGGAATCTAATCGAGGGGCTCGGGGTGGTTTATATATAGAATAACAGATACCCGGGAGTGAGTTACAGACTGGAATCTAATCGAGGGGCTTGGGGTGGTTTATACAGTATATAGAATAACAGATACCCGGGAGTGAGTTACAGACTGGAATCTAATCGAGGGGTTTGGGATGGTTTATATACAGAATAACAGATACCTGGTAGTGTGTTACAGACTGGAATCTAATCGAGGGGTTCGGGTGGTTTATATATAGAATAACAGATACCCGGGAGTGAGTTACAGACTGGAATCTAATCGAGGGGTTCGGGGTGGTTTATATATAGAATAACAGATACCCGGGAGTGACTTTCAGACTGGAATCTAATCGAGGGGTTTAGGGTGGTTTATATATAGAATAACAGATACCCAGGAGTGAGTGACAGACTTGAATCTAATCGAGGGGTTCAGGGTGGTTTATATATAGAATAACAGATACCCAGGAGTGAGTTACAGACTGGAATCTAATCGAGGGGTTTGGGTTGGTTTATATACAGAATAACAAATACCCGGGAGTGAGTTACAGACTGGAATCTAACCGAGGGGTTTGGGGTGGTTTATATATAGAATAACAGATACCCGGGAGTGAGTTACAGACTGGAATCTAATCGAGGGTTCTGGGTGGTTTATATATAGAATAACAGATACCCGGGAGTGAGTTACAGACTGGAATCTAATCGAGGGGTTCAGGGTGGTTTATATATAGAATAACAAATACCCGGGAGTGAGTTACAGACTGGAATCTAACTGAGGGGTTTGGGGTGGTTTATTTATAGAATAACAGATACCAAGGAGTGAGTTACAGACTGGAATCTAATCCAGGCTTTTGGGTTGTTATTATATAGAATAACAGACTGGAATCTATTTTTTTTAGTATTTTAGATTACCCAATTATTTTCTTTTCCAATTAAGGGGCAATTTAGCGTGGCCAATCCACCTATCCTGCACCCTTTGGGTTGTGGGGTAAAACCCATGCAGACACGGGGAGAATGTGCAAACTGCACACAGACAGTGACCCAGAGCCGGGATCGAACCTGGGACCTCAGTACCGTGAGGCAGCAGTGCTAATCACTGCGCCACCATGCTGCCTCCAGATTGGAATCTAATCGAGGGGTTCAGGGTGGTTTATATATAGAATAACAGATACCCGGGAGTGAGTTACAGACTGGAATCTAATCGAGGTGTTTAGGGTGGTTTAAATATAGAATAACAGATACCTGGGAGTGAGTTACTGACTGGAATCTAATCGAGGGGTTCAGGGTAGTTTATACATAGAATAACAGATACCCGGGAGTGAGTTACAGACTGGAATCTAATCGAGGGGTTCGGGGTGGTTTATACATAGAATAACAGATACCCGGGAGTGAGTTAGTTGGCTACAACCCCCAGAACACTCCCTCGATCACCTCCTCCATTAGCTGCATCCCTCCATATCTCTGTAACCTACTCCAGGCCGTGCAATCTTCCCTCTCTCTGTCTTCTCATCCAGCCCCCACAACCCTCCCTATCTCTGTAACCTTCTCCAGCCCTGCCTAAATCTGTAATCTCCTCCGGTCCCCTGCAATCCTCCCTATCTCTCTAACTTCCTCCAGCCCCTAGAACCCTCCTTATCTGTAACTTTCTCCAGCCCCCTATTTCTGTCACCCCCTCTAGCCCATCCAATCCTCCGTACTCTGTAATCTGTACTCTGTAGGGGCTGGTTTAGCTCACCAGGCTTAATCGCTGGCTTTTAAAGCAGACCAGCAGCACGGTTCGATTCCCGTACCAGCCTCCCCGGACAGGCGCCGGAATATGGCGACTAGGGGCTTTTCACAGTAACTTCATTGAAGCCTACTCGTGACAATAAGCGATTTTCATTTCATTTCATTTTCATCTCCACCTCCAGCCCCTATCCTCCCTATCTCAGTAACCTCTAGCCCCTAAAACCCTCCCTATCTCTGTAACCTCTTCCAGCTCCTACAACCCTCCCTTTCGCAGTAACCTCCAGACCCTTCAACCATCCCTGTCACTGTAACGTCCTCCAGACTTGCAACCCTCCCTTTATTTGTCACCTCCTCCAGCCCCCACAACCCTTCCTCTCGAAAATTCCCAATACCCATCGCTCCACCGTTGATGGCTAAGTCTTCAGCTGCCTGGGGTGATAACCTTTGGCTCTGCCTCCCTGAAGGTCCCCTTCCCCCTCCTCCCTTCATTTACAATGCTCCTTAAAACCAACCTATTTGACCGTGAGTTTGGTCACCTGTCCCAATGGCTCCTCATGTGTCTCGGAATCAAATTTTGCTTTAGAATGTTCTTGCTTTGGGACCTCTTGCTTTGCTGTGTCAAAGCAAGTTGATGTTAATCTGTCCAGCTTTCTACTCTATCACAGTGATATTTTGTTCTTCTCCTCACCTCCCTTTTTCATTCCTCTTGACTCTATTGAAACGGACTGCATCTCTTACCGTTTCTCATTCTGATGACAGTTTACAGAAACAGAATATAGGAGCAGGAGGCCGCCATTCGGCCCGGCTCCGCCATTGATTATGATCATGGCTGATCATTCAACTCAATTCCCTGATGCCGTCTTTCCCCCTTTTGATATGTCCTTTGATCCCCATCATCCCAAGTGCTACATCTAACCGCTTCTTGAAAACTTCCAAACAAATTCCAAAGGCTCCCTACTCTCCGGGTGAAGAAATTTCATGCCAACACAGACAGTCACCCAAGGTCGGCATTGAATCCGGGTCCCTGATGCTGTGAGGCAAACAGTGCTAACCACTGTGCTGCCGTGCCTTTTTTTTAAAAGAATATCTTCACACGCACAGTTTTGTTTTCCCTTTGGGGAGTAATGGGGGAAGGATTCCCAAGCTGATTAGCAGCCCGGGGTGACTTGTCTGTGCGGAATTTGCACGTTCTCCGTATCTCCTTGGGTTTCCTCCAGTCCGATTTCCTCCCACAGTGTAAAGATGTGAAAGTGAGATTGATTGGCCATGCTAAAATTGCCCTTTTGTGTCCAAAGCCTAGATGGGGTGACGGGGATAGGGCAGGGGTATAGGCCTAGGTAGAGCGCTCTTTCGGATGGTCGGTGTGAACTCAATGGGCCGAATGGCCTACTGCACTGTAGAGATTCTCTCCTGGTCCCCAGAGTGGAATTGAAACCCAGAGAGAAAAGGGGAGAACATGGGAACCCCACACAGACAAGTCTGGCTGCATCACAGCCTGGTATGGCAACTGCTCGGCCCAAGACCGTAAGAAACTACAGAGTCGCAAACACTGCCCAGTTCATCACAAGAACCTGCCTCCCATCCATTGACTGTCTACACCTCCCGCTGCCTTGGGAAAGCGGGCATCATTATCAGAGACCCCTCCCACCCGGCTTACTCACTCTTCTAACTTTTTCCATCGGGCAGGAGATAAAAAAGTCTGAGAACACGCACGAACAGACTCAAAAACAGTTTCTTTCCCGCTGTTACCAGACTGTTCTGACCTTTTCACATCTTCTCTACCAAGCATGCTTCACCTTTTTTTTGTATTTACATTGTGTATTTTATGTTTATGTACGGAACGATCTGTCTGCACTGCACTCAGAACAATACTTTTCACTGTACCTCGGTACACGTGACAACAAACAAATCCAATCCAATCACCCAAGGCCGGAATCGAACTCGGGCCCCTGGCGCTGTGAGGAAGCAGTGCTAACCATGCTGGGGCTGGTTTAGCACAGGGCTAAATCGCTGGCTTTGAAAGCAGACCAAGGCAGGCCAGCAGCACGGTTCAATTTCCGTACCAGCCTCCCCGAACAGTTGCCGGAATGTGGCGACTAGGGGCTTTTCACAGTAACTTCATTGAAGGCGACTTGTGACAATAAGCGATTTTCATTTCATTTCATGCCGTCCCTAAACGACATTAGTGAATCAGGTGGGTTTTAAAAAAATTTAGAGTACCCAATTCATTTTTTTTCAATTAAGGGGCAATTTAGCGTGGCCAATCCACCTACCCTGCACATCTTTGGGTTATGGGGGTGAAACGCACGCAAACACGGGGAGAATGTGCAAACTCCACACAGATAGTGACCCAGAGCCGGGAGCGAACCTGGGACCTCGGTGCCGTGAGGCCGCAGGGCTAATCCACTGCGCCACCATTTTACGACAATTGATGTTCGTTTCATGGTCGCTGTGACGGAGGCTAACTCTCAATTCCAGATTTTATTCACTGAATTTCAATTCTACCAGCTGCTGTGGTGGGATTTTAATCCTTGACCCCCCCCTCCCCCCAGCTCCCTGGGGTTACTCGGCCAGTGATGTTACCGCTACCCCACCATGTCCCCAAATTGAATGGGACCAGGGCAACTCAAGAAGGGTTTAACAGACGAAAGAGAAAATGCTGGAAAATCTCAGCAAGTCTGGCAGCATCTGTAGGGAGAGAAAAGAGCTGATGTTTCGAGTCCAATGACTATTTGTCAAAGCTAACAGACAAAGTGGGAAATATTTATACTGTGGAGTGAGAATGAAAGATGAGTCATAGCCACAGAAACCTAGGGAAACCGGGTGCTTTTATCCAGGGTTTAACATGATGTGGAGATGCTGGTGTTGGACTGGGGTGAGCACAGTAAGAAGTCTTACAACACCAGGTTAAAGCCCAACATGTTTGTTTCAAACACTAGCTTTCAGAGCACTGCTCCTTCCTCAGGTGAATGAAGAGGTATGTTCCAGAAACATATATATAGACAAATTCAAAGATGCCAGACAATGCTAAGAAGGCGAGCATTTGCAGGTAATTGAATCTTTACAGATCCAGAGATAGGGGTAACCCCAGGTTAAAGAGATATGAATTGTCTCAAGCCAGGACAGTTGGTAGGATTTTGCAAGCCCAGGCCAGATGGTGGTAGATTAATGTAATGTGATATGAATCCCAGGTCCTGGTTGATGCCGTACTCATGTGTGCAGAACTTGGCTATAAGTTTCTGCTCGGCGATTCTGTGTTGTCGCGCGTCCTGAAGGCCGCCTTGGAGAACGCTTACCCGGAGATCAGAGGCATTCAGCAGTCAAGGGCATTCAGCCTCTGATCTCCGGGTAAGCGTTCTCCAAGGGGGGCCTTCAGGACATACCTCTTCATTCATCTCAGGAAGGAACAGTGCTCCGAAAGCTAGTGTTTGAAGCAAACATGTTGGACTTTAACCTGGTGTTGTGAGACTTCTTACAGGGTTTAACAGACAGTGAACTTGTTTTATTTTTTGGTAATTATTTTCAGGATAAATGTCCAAATTGTGCAGGGAAGGAGGTTGCATTGTCAGTTGTTGGGATATCATAGATATCATAGAATTTAAATAAAAGAAAAATAAATCGCTTATTGTCACGAGTAGGCTTCAATGAAGTTACTGTGAAAAGCCCCTAGTCGCCACATTCCGGCGCCTGTCTGGGGAGGCTGGTACAGGAATCGAACCGTGCTGCTGGCCTGCCTTGGTCTGCTTTAAAAGCCAGCGATTTAGCCAAGTGAGCTAAACCAGCCCCTTAATTTGCAGTGCAGAAAGAGGCCATTCAGCCCATTGAGTCTGCACCAGCTCTTGGAAAGAGCACCCTATCCAAGGTCAACCCCTCCACCTTATCCCCATAACCCAGTAACCCCACCCAACACTAAGGACAATTTTGGACACTAAGGGCAATTTATCATGGCCAATCCGCCTAACTGCACATCTTTGGACTGTGGGGGGAAACCGGAGCACCCGGAGGAAACCCATGCACATACGGGGAGGATGTGCAGACTCCACACAGACAGTGACCCAAGCTGGAATCGAACCTGGGATCCTGGAGCTGTGAATCAATTGTGCTAACCACTATGCTCCGTGATGCCCCCCTCCACCCAAAGAATTTTGTCTCTTGGCCTCCCAGCAGGCTTCAGCCTGCGACTAGGCCTCTGTTGCTAGGTTACCAGATCGGAAGGGGTAGGTTAGCGTGACATTACGTGAGCACGCACGGCGGACGTCGGGTCCACGTCGATAAAGCGGGATCTTTAAGGGGGGGGGGGGGGAGGAGAGCGTAACTTCCGGCGGCGGCGCAAAGCAGTTTCCGGCGGCGGCGCAGAAGAGGGCTTTCCAACCGATTTAAATAATAAAAGAGGAACAACTATCTGCCTCCCTCCCCTCGGCCGGCCGCCTCCCCTCCCCAAAAAACAGATATAAAGCATACAGAGCCCTTTTCACCCCCAGTTCTCCTCATGGTTTGAGCAGATTGACTTTTTAAATGCGTTTAAAATGAGCTTTTGTCCGAACCCCTCCCTCTGAGGGAGTGCGAGAAAATTCTGCATTGATGAGTAATTTAAAAAAAAAACCCAAATCTAACCTTTAATTTAAAATTGGAGGTTCATCCGGAAGCAGAGACTCAGCAGAAGAGGAGGAGTGTTTTATTTTTTTAAAACCTTTTTTTTCCCTTTGCTTTCCTCCCCTTCAATATTTTATTATTTTAAAATATTTTCTTTCGAAGAACCCCCCCCCTCCTCCTCACCAAAGCTCAAGATGGTTGCATTTTTTTCTTAACCATGAGGATTGAAAGTAAAAGCTGCTGAGGAGATTTGGGGGTTGGTAGGGAAAAACTTTTGAAAAAGAGAGAGAAGGGGGGAAAAAGAACCCCCCTTCCTCCCAAAAGAGCATCCCTCTGTCTCCACCTTGGGGCTTGTTGCAGCAAGGATATGGCTCCCAGCTGCAAGTTCTGGGCTGCTACCTTTGCAAGCCCTCTCTCTCGCTCCATCCATCCTTTAGTAAGTATAGAGGTGGTTTGTGGTGGTAGCTGCGGGTCTGGGGGAGGAGGTAGGTGAGGAGGGTAACAAAACGCCTTCTTAAAAAAAAATTGACAGCTTAACTTGGCATTTCCTTCCCCACCGACCCCCCCCAGCCTCAAGTGTGTGGGACGTCTGGATTGAGAAGGAAAGTGTATCATTTGGATTGCGTTTGCAATGGATATCAGCTCTCGACCATTCCCGCCACCACACTGACCTCTCATCATTTCGTTCTGCATGTTTCTCCTTTTTCTTCCAAAGAGATACATCCGAGCATATTTGCTACCTCGCGGATCGTATGTTTGTCCATTGCTGATGTGTGTGTATATCTGCGTGGATCTGTGTTTCGCTCGTATCTAACATCTTTGTAATGATTTGTGGATGCGCTGCCAACCTATTATGGATAATAGACGCCGTGAATGTTTTTATAAATGCATATATTTAGCTCGTGTATTTAAACAAACCGGTTAATATGCACATAGTCGATAACCTGTATATTTAAGAATATAGTGGATAGTGTGTATATTTAAGAACGTAGTGGATAACGTGTATATTCAAGAATGTAGTGGATAACATAGTGGATAAGGTGTATATAAATAACATAGTGGATACCGTGTATATTTAAGAACATAGTGCATAACTATATTTAAGAACATAGTGGATAATGTGTATATTTTAGAACATTGTGGATAACCTGTATATTTAAGAACATAGTGGATAACGTGTATATTTAAGGACATAGTGGGTAATATACATGCATACCTTTATGTTTCGAGTTCATATATAACCTATTTTATCTACCTAAGCTTATATATTGGAAAAAAAGTAGTGTTTGAGGATGTCCCCTGGAATAGAGGATCGGCATGGCACAGTTTTTTTTCTTAATTGTTTGGATATCTATTATGTTTGTAACTGGGGATCGGTTTAGCACTGTTGGCTAGAGGCGGCACGGTGGTGCAGTGATTGGCACTGCTGCCTACGGTGCTGAGGACCCGGGTTCGATCCCGGCTCCGGGTCACTGTCTGTTTGGAGTTTGTTCGTTCTCCCGGTGTCTGTGGGTTTCACCCCCTCAACCCAAAGATGTGCAGGTTAGGTGGAATAGCCACGCTAAATTGCCCCTTAATTGGGAAAAAAATAATTGGGTACTTTAAATTTATTTTTAAAAAGCTCTGTTGACTGGACAGCTGGTTTGTGATGCATAGCAATGCAAACAACAGGGGTTCAATTCCCAAACCGGCTGAGGTTATTTGTGAAAGCTCCACCGTCTCATCCTTGCGCCTCACCTGAGGTGTGGCGATTCTCAGGTTAAATCCCTGCCAGTCAGCTCTCCCCTCAGAGGAAAGCAGCCTATGGTCATCTAGGACTATGATGACTTTACATTATATTACAGATTTTTCTGGAGAATTCAGGAGAGATGTACAGCATTGATAACCTTCCTTGTAACATTTCTCTCTCTCTATCTCTCTCTCTATCTCTCTCTCTCTCTCCACTTCCTTGCCTGACGTGCTTTTTGGAAAGTTGTTTCTCGATTACAGCAGAGAGTTATATTTGGAAAGATTTTGGTGGTTTGTCAAGTCGACGTGTCCCTGCTTGTGTTTGTTAACCTGCCTTTAAAAAAAAAATCGTATGGGGGAAAAACCCAGCGACGCATGAGGATGTGGGATTTAATTTGTTGAATGGTTATTGCAATCTAGGTACATGCGTATGTGCGTGTGTGGATAGTACAAATTTCAGGACAGGGCTACTCTGGCTTTCGTTCTCTCGTCGGACTTGCATTTTGATTCTCTTCCCCTTCCCATAAGTAGGTGAAAGACTGCCGTCATCGTTTTCTTCCTGTCGCACAGTGGCTTTCTAGATCGCAAGCAGCTGTCATGTGCTCGAGCCTGGCAAGTCTATGAATGAATGAGCAACAGCACCTTGTGCTTTGTATCTCTGCACTGGGAGCTGGCTGGCAACTGGCTACCTCTCACTTTGATGTCGTGGGGGTCATCGAGGTTGGCGTCACTTATTAACCCAGTGAAATCTGCCGCGTTTATATATTTGATCTGAGATCTAGGTATAGTGTGGTATTTCCTGTTTCTCTTATTGATGCCTGTTAATGGAAGCTGCCGGTTTGAATGAATGGGTTTCTCTGCCTTTGGTGGGAGAGTTAAGGTGCTCAAACGCCATAAGCCAGCAATGATATGAGAAGCTTTGAAAAGTGCAATGCTTAATAGTCGCTTTGTAGGGTCCCCCTTTACCATTAAATGTGGGGTGTTTATGAGCGATTTAGTGAGGAACTGACCCCAGGTAACCGAGTGGAAGTAGGCATCCGCTTGACTCAGTTGGTTACACTTCTGTTTTGAGTCAGAATCATTGTGGGGCCTAAGATGATTGGAGACTCCCAATGCAGTTCAGACGGGTCGCAGCCTAGACCGTGTTGATTAACTCTGACCTCGTCTTGGGTGGTGGTTAGGTGGGGGGGAGTCAGGGAGCTATGGAAGATTGTGTGCTGTATTGGAAGAGGGATACAGGCCCTTCTCAGTGTGTCAGGGAAGGGACAGGCATTGGTCCACAATCCCCGCTCTGCATTGGGTAATACACTGAAATCTTTCTAACCTCTGCCTGAAGTATTTGAGAGTTCGTAAAGTATTTTAAAATGCAAGGTGGCGTGGTGTCGCGAAGGCTTTTGTTTTTTAAGTGAGAGCACATTCTGTTTTGGATTCTGCATTTGTAATTCCCTCTGGGAGGTCTCTTATTTTTCTTTTCCCCCACACCCCACACTAAAGGCCGTGTCTCGTTATTCTCTGGGTACCTTGAGCAAGCACTCTCATTCCGTAGATCAGGCAGGATGTGACAACAGGATGACTCACCGTGGTGGACATCTCGGGCGAGTCTGGCCCTGCTCTCGTGCAACATGATTCCTGTAACTGCCCCCCCCCCACCCCCCAATATCAGCTAGAGTTGGTGCAAGGAGAGCCCTAGCTGTTTTGACACCCCCACCCTTTGCCAGTCCAGTGACAGCGCCATCTTAGTTTTCGATCCCGGCAGAGTCTGGGAATTGAACTTGGGCCTGTGTTGCTCGGTTGCACACCACTGGGAAAACTGGGCACAGTTGTAAATAGTTTGGGTTTGCTAATTACTTCTCTCTCTTCCCCCCCCCCCCCCCAACTTGGCATGGCTGTAGGTGGGTGATCTACCAGGCCCACCTACGGTATGGAATATGCTTCCTGTCCAGCGGTGTCCCCTCTCTTTCCCCCAACTAGTGTTGCAATGGGAGCCATGCAACACATTGAGCGCTGAAGTTGTTAGTTTCTTGCAGCACCTGAAGGAGACCATTCTGCCTGTCCTATCTGCGCTGGCAATGTGAAAGAGCCCTTCAGTTTAGCCCCACTCATCAGTCCGCCCCCATAACTTTGTCAGCTAACCTTCTTCAGCGTCACCAGAATCAAGATGCGGTACTCAAGCCAGGACCCAACCTGTGATTTGAGGAATGATTATTGCATAGCCTCCTCGTGTCCTTTTTTGTTTCCATTCGCAAAGTCAAGGAGCCTGTTCACTTTTTTTAACTGACGTAACAACTTGCCCTGCTTCCTTTCAGTCTTTGCGAATGTGCGCCCCGATGTCCCTCCGATCTTGCACCCATCAGAAAAAGTGCCATTTGGAGGAGACTGCTATGCCCGTGTTGGATCGTACTATGCTGACTTCTGACAATTTCTAGGGACGAAATATGACCGTGTGGTACTGCATTTGGGGACGAAGCCGCGACTGCCCTCTGACCCAAACTGGCTATGTCCACAGAACCATGGGAACAGGCAGCAACAGAAGTAGGCCATTCTGCCCAACCTACACCTGCAAACTCTCTGAAAGGTTACGTTTGAGGGAGGGGGGGGGGGGGGGGGGGGGGGTGGGAACTAGGCTCCGTGGAGCCAGAGCCGGGTTTGCTCCCTGGATTTCAGGCATTGCTGGCCCAAGCCTGGGTTCCCTGCAACCGGGTTGGCGCTGCCCCGTTTCGCCTCACGGGCTGGCCAAGTCAAGCGGGGACTTGTCGCTGAGGTCATTTTCTCCAGGCTTCGAGAGCACCAGGAGCTCTCAGCCAGACATAATTCAAGCTCCCTGCCTCTGCTTGGGAGCCCTTTCGTTTTAAAGTTGAAAGCCGCACGCCCTGACTTATAGATATTTGGCTCTGAAGATAGAATTATTAAACTGCCTGGGAGCACTGGGATCTGTTCAGCAATTAAGTGCCGGTGTAATTGTTACGCTGATTCACATCTCCCAACTTTGGAAATGCTAATCTGCTTAATCATTTAAAAAAAAAAGAAAATTGTTTGGCTCAATACCTCCTTAGCTAATTGCGGTGCCTGTGGGCCATTCACTGCCAGGTTATTGCTTATCTGACCAAAAGGAGGTGGCCACTTATTTTCTGGTCCTGGCTCCGGGCGAGGGCCAGGCTTCTCGGGCTCAGATTGCAGCACTAAAATCTTAAACTGTGGCTGTAGGTTTCTGCGCAAAGGTGCTGAGCCCTCAGAGGTGTCGCTTTGATGTTGGCTGCTGGCTTTCGATTGGGTACTGTTTGACCAATGATGCCTAAGGGGTGTAGTTAAGGAGTTTAAGGGCCACGGTGCTGCCAGAGTGTTACTGATTATTGAGTCCACCAGCCTGTTGAGCAAAGGAAATGAATCATGTGGGTTTGGAGCACTGGTTCATGCCTCGTTTGTGTCCATGGGTATGTAACAAATCTGTTTTCTTTCTCGCTCTCCCTCGCCGTCATTTGACCCACTAATCCTTCAACTTCTCCATTTTTCTCTCTTGGGCCACTCTCATACCAGCATAACATCCCTGCAGTGCAGAAAGGAGCTGGTGGGAGTTGGTTTAGCTCAGTTGGCTGGACAGCTGGTTTGTGATGCAGAGCCAGGCCAACAGCAAGGGTTCAATTCCCGTACTGGCTCACCTTCCCAAACTTGCCACTCGACTGAGGTGTGGCAATCCTCAGGTTAAATCACCACCAGTCAGCTCTCCCCCTTCAAAGGTGAAAGAAGCCTGTGGTCATCTGGGACTATGGCCACTTTACTTTTACTCATATAGTGCAGAAGGATGCCATTTGGCCGACAGCGTCTGCACCAACCTCCGAAAGAGGAACACCCCACCTCGGCTCACTGTCCTCTCCCTGTAACCCCACCTAACCTTTGGACACTAAGGGGCAATTTTGCACGGCCAACTCATCTAACGTGCATATCTTTGGACTGTGGGAAGAAACCGGAGCAACCGGAGGAAACCCACGCAGCCACAAGGAGAAAGTGCAAACTCCACACTGTCACCCAAGATCGGAACTGAACCCAGGTCCTGGCGCTGTGAGGCAACAGTGCTAGCCACCGTGCCGCCCATCTCTTGCCCCCTCCCTCAAACCCCCCCCACCCACCCACCCCCCCAGTCTCACACCACCTCCAACCAGGTTATGGTCACAATTTTCTCAATTGTAGCCATCACTTTGCGCCCTCCAAGCGAGATTTGATGTCTCCCTCACCACCTGACCCCCGTCTCGCTGAAATGGGGTTGTTGGCCTGTCGCAGTGTCAGGCTGGTAGGGATGTCATGACTCGGGTAGCGGTGATGGGTCAGAGGTCAAGCCCCTACATCAGAAGAGATGTCATGCCATCATCCCTGCCTCCTGGCCATCACCCGATCCAGTCGCCCCTCCCCATTCGGAGCGGGGGGGGGGGGGGTCTAACTTGGGGCTGTCCTCCCTATGCCCAGGGTTGTTGGAATTTCTCACTGAAAGCCAGCATCTGTCCAAACAGGGGCAAGGGATTTGGGAAAAGGACAGGGATGAGATGTGAGTGGAGAGAGAGAGAGAGCGCAAGCGTGCCTGTCCGAACACTTGGGAAGCACAGATTCAAAGGGCTGAACGGATCTCCTTTGGTCTAATTTATAGTTAGGCTGTGTAAAACGGAATGAATTTCCTGCTGTTGTTTCCCCGCAGACTTGTAATTCTCTGAAATGTCAAGAAGTAAACCGCTTGCTGTTCAAATCGTGACAAACATCTCCTGTCTGGAGTCAGTCATTTAGCCATTACCTCTGTTGAGAATGTGTTCATTTTAGTACTTAGCAATAAGACTATATTTATTCCCCTAACTGTCTCTGCTTCTGCCTCCTGCCTGGGTCGATCTTAAAATACCGTCAGGGTAGCAGAAAAGTGTTTTTTAAATTTGGAATGTGTGAAATTAATTTGAAGAGATTATAATGCTTGCAGGAAAAAATAAATATAACTGTCGGCTAAAGCTTGAGACGGCAAACCAAATAATGGAGCTCCTGAAACCTGACTCAAATCTTTACGATTCGGCGGGGGTGTCAACAAAGAACAAGAACAGTGTAGCACAGGAACAGGCCCTTCGGCCCTCCAAGCCTGTAACAGTCATGTTGCCTGTCGAAACTAAAATCTAAATTTCCGGGGTCCATATCCCATCAAGATGCCTCTTGAATGTCGTTATTGTAAGTGCTTCCACCATCTCCCCAGGTGGGGGTATCGACAGGGTGGGTCCTCTTGTGGGAGAATCTAGAATTCTGGGGGAGGGGGGTCACTGTTTAAAAATAAGGTGTCAGGAGAAATTATTTTCCTTCAGAGAATGGTGAGTCTCTGGAACTCTTCCTCTACAGGCTGTGGAAGCAGATCTTTGACTATTTTTAACTCAGAGGTGAATAGATCCCCCATTGACTTGTGTGTGGGGGGGTGAAAGGTTAATTGGTGGGGGGAGGTAAGCAGGAACATGGGGTGGAGGAGCCCGTGATCTTATTGTATGGCGCGGAGCAGGTAGCAGGTCCGAGGAGGCTGAATAGCCATTTCCTGGCCCTCGTCTGTGTGGAAGCTGACATGAAAGAAAGAGGCAGAAAATGCTGAGTCTGCTGTGCGGGTTCTTGAGGCTTCAGTTCAGGCGGGACCAGAGAATTGCGATGTGGTTCTCTTCGCTCCCTGCGCCCCCATCCCTTATTAGAAGCGGTTGTCCTCCACAGAAGTCACTCTGGCCGAGATCTTCCAGCACGTTATTGAAATCCGCTGTGTTCGGCCAGGCCCAGGTTCCTTTCCAAACCTGTACACTGGCTCTGGTGGCACGGAGGCAATCGGGCGGAGAGGCCTGTAGCTCCGGTCCACTGAGTCCCTTTGTTGCTCGTGTCTTGCTTGTTGTTCGTTTCAAAGCGAGTCCTTGAGCAGTCCCGGTGGGATGGGAGTGTGGCATAGAAAGATCAACAGAGGCAATCAACAACATAACTCCGTTTTTTTTTGAGTGCGTTGGGGAAGCGAAGGCACCTAATGTGGTGTTGATTTGTTTCTACCTGAATGGTCACAGTTACAAACTCCTGGTGGTGGGGATTTCTGTGCATTGCCGGTCCCCAAACATTCCAGGAATGAGTGAGGCTGTGGTGCCCTTTTTTCTCTAAGATCGCTGCTGTCACAACTTGCTCGGGTGTGTGTCTGTGTGCGTGTAGAGTAGAGTATGTGCAGTGTCCACTGTTGCCTGTTCACCTGCCCCTTCAGGAGAGGAGAAAATAATATCTGATGTGAGAGAGGGAGCGGCAGGGCTGACAAACTTTAAATAACTTACTCGCGAAGCCAATGATGTCCTGATCGAGTCAGCCTGAGAGATGACTGAAGGAACGCTAGATTAGTCAATGCTCTTTAACTAAATGCTTTTTGGAGAGTTTTCCGCTTTAATGCTTCTCTATCGAAAGAGTTGCTAAGGCGCGTTTCCTTTTCCTGTCCCCTTTCCCCCTAATGTATTTTCTTTCTCTTTTAAACAGAGCATTTTGTGTCTTATAACTGCCTGTTGGATGATTAAAAAGTGAAGAGGAAGGATTCTTCACGATTCTCCCCGCTTGCCACGATGCCTGCTTAGAAAGTGCAGAGGGAACCATCCAGTCGCCATGTCCTAAGCTAAATGCAGTGTTTGGAAGATTGGCTGATCTGACGAGAGAGCGAGAGAGAAAGAGTGGGGAAGTTTCTCCTATTGTTTCCACCTCCCCCTCCAATCAAAATTAAAAGAAAACTCACGCTTGTGAGATGGCCACGGACCCAGGAGAACCAGCTGGCCCGGGGGATTCCAGCAAACTGGGCAGGGTGCCCTCCAGCTCTGGCCAGAGCTCAGCCGGCAACGAGAACAGCACGATGGCGGCGCCCGGCAAGGCGGAGAAGCCCGGCGACGGCAGTCCTCCGTCCCTCCTGAGGCCGGGCAAGAGCGCCGAGAACCATCGCTTTGTGCGGCGCAGCGTGGAGGTGGTCGACCGGGAACTGGCTGCCAGGCAGCCCGGTGCCGAGAGCCAAGTCTGCCCCAGCGCGCCGGAGGGCAGGAGCGAGCCCGGGACGCCCAGGGCAGCCCAGGAAGGCCCGAGAGATACGGCGAGGGAGAGGACCGATAAAGAGAACGAGGAGGAAGCTGAAATGAAGGCAGTTGCAACCTCTCCGGGAGGCCGGTTCTTGAAGTTTGACATTGAGCTTGGGCGAGGAGCCTTCAAGACTGTGTATAAAGGACTGGATACTGAGACCTGGGTGGAAGTTGCTTGGTGCGAACTGCAGGTTAGTGTACCATTTCTGTTTTTCTGTTCGCCCCTCACTGATGTACGCTGACCTCTTGTCTTGGAATAAGTAGAACAGGCTGTGCAGTACTGTCACGGCACAGGAATAGCCCGTATATAAATCTGTCTTTCAGGAAGCTGGTCCCAGTTGAAGTCAGGATGGGCATGTAAGATTCCCAGGGCAGGCTGGCAGGGTGGCTGCTGAGAGGATGCTTTCCACCTTGTGAGGGGGGGGCTTGATCTCATTGAATGGGGGAAGCAGGCTCAGGGGGCGCCTCCTTCCTCCTATTTCCCATGATCTCACAGGTGGCCCACTGGTTTTTATTGCAACCCTTGGGACACACCCATGGTGTGAAAGTCATTCACTCGAAACCAATGGTTTGTCTGTCCTTTAGTTGGTTCATCGTTGCTCACAGCAATGTGCATTTTGTCTCTCTCGACGCCAATGACATGTTGGCCTTCGTTCTGGAGGGGAATTGAGTAGGGGAGCAAGGAAGCTTCACTGTAGTTGTACGCCGCCTTGGTGAGACCACACCTTTGGTAGTGTGTGTAGCTTTGGTCTCCGTTCCTAAGGGAAGACTTATTGATCACAGAAGGGATGCAGTGGAGGTTCGTCCCTGGGATGGTGGGAGGGGCTGTCATATGAGGAGAGAACGAGGAGATTGGGCCTGTATTCTCTGGAGTTTTGAAGAATGGGAGACAATCTCACTGAAGCCCACAAACTTCTGACAGGGCTCGAGGGGTATCATAGAAACCCTACAGTGCAGAAGGTGGCCATTTGACCCATCGAGTCTGCACCGACCCTCTGAAAGAGCACTGTACCCATGTCCATTACCCTGTCCATCCCAGTCTATCCTCGTAACCGAATCTGCACATCTTTGGACACTAAGGGGCAATTTAGCATGGCCAATCCAGCTATCCTGCACATTTTGGGGAGGGGGGGGGGGGAACACGGTCTTGGAATACGGGGCAGGCCATCCAGGACTGAGGTGAGGAGGAATTTCTTCATTCAGCGGTGGTGAATGTTCAGAATCCTCTCCCCAGAGAGATGCGTTGCCTCAATTATGTTCAAGACATAAATTGATCGGTTTCAACACATTGGCATGTGGGGCTCATGCAGGGCACTGAGGTAGATCAGCCACGATTGCCAAGGGGCCAAATAGCCTACTCGCTCCTGATGTTGACCCATGTAGGTCAACTCAAAGGCAGAACCTGCTCGCCATTGCAGTTCGGGCGTATCTGTGGAGAGAGAGAAACCAAGAGTTTTGGATCACTCGCCCTGTTGTTCTCCGTTCCGAAAATGTGCTTTACAGTTTCCTTTCAGACATCTGCAGTGTTTGGCTTCCCCATTCTGCTCACTCCCTACGAAGGGCTTTTGCTCCTATTGCCTGGAGTGTGCCTATCAGCTTGCATGAGTTTTGAGTTTGTGTGGCTGCATGAGGAGAATTGGATGTTCTGTCCATTATGAACAGGCAATAAAAAAAAGCAGCAACCCAAAAATCAATTAAAACACAAATTCCATTTCAGGCATGGATCTTTCTGCCAGAGATGCTGTCAGGAGGTTCAGAGAAATGGCTCCTGTTTAAACTCTGAATATCTCAAAACTCTTAATTGACCATGAAATATTATAACCTGAGCATTGACCCTCTGGCAGTGCGGCACTCCGTCAGTACTGACTCTCTGGCAGTGTGACGCTCCCTCAGCAATGACCCGCTGACAGTGTGACGCTCCCTCAGTGCTGACCCTCTGGCAGTGTGGCACTCCCTCAGTACTGACCCTCTGACAGTGCAGCACTCCCTCAGTGCTGACCCTCTGGCAGTGTGGCACTCCCTCAGCATTGACCCTCTGACAGTGCAGCACTCCCTCAGTGCTGACCCTCTGGCAGTGTGGCACTCCCTCAGCACTGACCCTCTGACAGTGCAGCACTCCCTCAGTGCTGACCCTCTGGCAGTGTGGCACTCCCTCAGTACTGACTCTCTGACAGTATGACGCTCCCTCAGTGCTGACCCACTGAGAGTGTCCAGCATTCCCTCAGTACTGACCCTCTGACAGTGCAGCGCTCCCTCAGTACTGACCCTCTGACAGTGCAGCACTCCCTCAGTACTGACCCTCTGACAGTGCAGCACTCCCTCAGTACTGACCCTCTGACAGTGCAGCACTCCCTCAGTACTGACCCTCTGACAGTGCAGCACTCCCTCAGTACTGACCCTCTGACAGTGCAGCACTCCCTCAGTACTGACCCGCTGACCGTGTGACGCTCCCTCAGCAATGACCCGCTGACCGTGTGACGCTCCTTCAGTGCTGACCCTCTGACAGTGCAGCACTCCCTCAGTACTGACCCTCTGACAGTGTGGTGCTCCCTCAGCAATGACCCGCTGACAGTGCAGCAATCCCTCAGTACTAACACTCTGGCAGTGTGGCGCCCCCTCAGTATTGACCCTCCGACAGTGTGGCGCTCCCTCAGCACTGACCCTTTGATGGTGCGGCACTCCTTCAGTACCGACCCTATGACAGTGTGGCGCTCCCTCAGTACTGACCCTCTGACAGTGCGGCACTCGCTCAGTACTGACCCTCTGACAGTGCGGCACTCCCTCAGTACTGACCCTCTGACAGTGCGGCACTCCCTCAGTACTGACCCTCTAACAGTGCGGCACTCCTTCAGCACCGACCCTATGACAGTGTGGCGCTCCCTCAGTACTGACCATCTGACAGTGCAGCACTCCCTCAGTACTGACCCTCTGACAGTGCAGCACTCCCTCAGTACTGACCCTCTGACAGTGCAGCACTCCCTCAGTACTGACCCTCTGACAGTGCAGCACTCCCTCAGTACTGACCCTCTGGCAGTGTGACGCTCCCTCAGCAATGACCCGCTGACCATGTGACGCTCCTTCAGTGCTGACCCTCTGACAGTGTGGCACTCCCTCAGTACTGACCCTCTGACAGTGTGGCACTCCCTCAGTACTGACCCTCTGACAGTGTGGTGCTCCCTCAGCAATGACCCGCTGACAGTGCAGCAATCCCTCAGTACTAACACTCTGGCAGTGTGGCGCTCCCTCAGTATTGACCCTCCGACAGTGTGGCGCTCCCTCAGCACTGACCCTTTGATGGTGCGGCACTCCCTCAGTACTGTACTGACCCTCTGACAATGCGGCACTCCCTCAGTACTGACCCTCTGACAGTGCGGCACTCCCTCAGTACTGACCCTCCGACAGTGCAGCACTCCCTCAGTACTGACCCTCCGACAGTGCAGCACTCCCTCAGTACTGACCCTCCGACAGTGCAGCACTCCCTCAGTACTGACCCTCCGACATTGTGGCACTCCCTCAGTACTAACCCTCCGGTGCAGCGCTCCCTCGACATTGACTGCCTGACAGTGCAGCACTCCCTCAGTACTGATTTCTGACAGTGCGGCGCTTCCTCGGCACTGACCCTCCCACAGTGCGGCGCTCCCTCGGCACTGACCCTCCCACAGTGCGGCCCTCCCTCGGCACTGACCCTCCCACAGTGCGGCCCTCCCTCGGCACTGACCCTCCCACAGTGCGGTGCTCCCTCGGCACTGACCCTCCTATAGTGCAGCGCTCCCTCGGCAGTGACCCTCCCGCAGTGAAGCGCTCCCTTGGCACTGACCCTCCCACAGTGCGGCGCTCCCTTGGCACTGACCCTCCCACAGTGCGGCGCTCCCTCGGCACTGACCCTCCGGTGCTGCGCACCCTCGGCACTGACCCTCTGGTGCGGCGGGTAGGAGTAATTGAATCACTTTCTGAAAAAGCTGGCACAGTCACGATGGGCCAACTCTCCTCCTGCTGTGCCTTCCTCGGATGATGAGCCGCGCATGAGTTGAGTGACAGGCTGGACCAACTGTGTTGATGGGGAATCACTCATTCGCCTGCCCTCAGCTGAGCTCCCCCCCACCCTCCCCCACGCTCCCTCCCTGATCTATCTGGAGCCCTACCTGCCGTTTGCACCGCACCTTCTGAATCTGAATGTTGGGAATGCAGTGAGAGGTGTGAGTGGAATTCCACGGGCATCATCGATATGTCACGCTGTTGCAAGGTGGAATGTGAGGGAGGATATGCTGATAGATCTCCAAGATGCCCAGCCACAAAACTAAGGCTGATTGGCCTCACTGCAACTGAGGAATCCCAGAAGGAGACATACTATCTCCAACAAAACCAGCCTCCGAGCTCTATATGTTAACAAAAGAGGCCCTGCGGCTTATCTCGCCTCTGCTGACCATCGAACACATTCTAATCCCATTTTCCAGCACTTGACAACTTTTGTAGGCTCTGGCCTTTTAGGAACTCAGCTAAGCGCTTCTTAATTGTTACGAGGGTTCTCGCCTCTACCACCCTGACAGGCAGGGAATTCCAGATTCCAACCACCCTCTGGGTGAACGTTTTTCCTGAAATCTCCTGCCCTGTGCACTGAGCTGAGAGAGGATGAGAGAGAGAGAGATAAGGCCTCCCCTGTAAGCTGGCACCATGATTGTCTGTTACACTTAAACCAGTCCGGTAGTGGGGGAAACCCAAGTGTGCTATTTTGGTTTGTGGCTTTTGGACTTGATAGCTGGGTGTAACAGGAAAGTGCCAGGATCTGTCCATGAATCTTTGAGACAGCTGCGTGTGACTGGTTCCACAAACTGACTTTATTCTCCAATTGGTTGGTCAGCCTCTTTGATGGAATATCGCAGAAATAGTGTCTTTGGCGGTGTCAAGACTTTCCGAGCTTTCACGTTGCTGTGGGGAATGTTGTTTGAAGTGATTTCTTTGCAGTGACCCATCGAGCAGAGTTTGGCTGCCTGCCCTTATCACAGTGCAGGCTGTAATCAAAGCTGGATCGATCATCAAATAACTAACAACCTGGAGGGAAGGGGGAATTACATTGCGGTTAGGTTTAGCTGGAAGGGGCTTTACTGGCGGAAAAGTAAGGAAGGGTTATTCCAGCCCTTTGCAGCTGTCAAAATTGTCAACGTCCCCGGAAGGGTAGTGGGGTTTTAGTTCAGACAGGCATCATGGTCGGCGCAGCCTTGGAGGCCGAAGGGCCTGATCCTGTGCTGTAATGTTCTTTGTTCTTTGGTTGTTGACTTTGTTGTAGGTTACCATGGATTGCACGATATTCTGCCTGTCAGTTAAACAAACATTCCACTTGCTGGCGTCCTGGGGTTTTCCTCTTCAAGGCACTCCGTAGTATTGGCTCCACATGTGCCGAGTCCCCTCTGATAACTCATTCCGGTGCCTGTTCTGCAAGTGCAGCTCTAGACTGAGTGCCACATGCAGCCTGTGCCCTCTCTGCGTTTTGGTAGAACCACCCCCCCCCTTTTATCCGTCGCTGGTAGGCTTTAACTCCCAACTTCACCCGTGATGTGACATTTCTATTTTCCGCACGATCCTGCATGTTCTCTTTCTTTCTCCCTCCTGGGGATTGACAACTTGATGGCGCTGTCAGTGACATTTTTCCATCACTTTGCTGATGATCAAGAGTTGACTGATAGGACGGTAATTGGTCAGGACGTACCTGGGCATTTTTCTCCATTGCTGGGTAAATGCCAGTGTTGCACACCATCTAGGACAAAGCAGCCCCGCTTGTTCGGCACCCCGCCTGCCACCTTAAACCTCTACTCCCTCCGCCCTCCGACACACAGTCGCAGCCATGTGTGCCCTCTGCAAGATACACTGCAGTAACTCGCTAAGGCTCCTTAGGCAACACCTTCCAAACTCACAACCCTAGAAGGACAGGGGCAGCAGAGGTTCCCCTCTGAGTCGCTCACTATCCTGACTTGCAAATATATCGGCTGTTCCTTCACTGTTGCTGGGTCAAAATCCAGGAACTCCCTCCTTAACAGCAGTGTGGGAGTACCTACAGACTGCAGCGATTTGAGAAAGCGGCTCCCCCACCACCTCGAGGACAATTAGGGATGGGTAATAAGTGCTAGCCCAGCCAGTGCCACCCATATCCTGTGACAGAATTAAAAAAACAACACTTGTGGTTGGCTGTGAGCAGTTAAGTGCTGCCAGGAAGGTGGAATGATTCTTCCCCAAGCTCCGTGGAGGGTTCGGGAAACTATCAGACTGAGCAGGTTTGGATTGGAGGTCCCAGCAGGCAGGAGGGGAATATGTCACAAAAAAGATCCCGCAGAACTGAGAGTGTCACATCCAGAGCTTGGGTGGTTCTACCTCATCAGGAAAGTCTGAACCGGCTGGAACGCCTCTCCAGGATAAATCGGCAGGCCAGAACGAGGATGAGTAATATAAGACGACCACAGCTCGGCGGGGAGTACCCAGTGAGTGGGGAGAATGTGGGACTCACTCCCATAGGACATGACTGAGGTGAATGAGTGTCAGTGCATTGAATAAACTTGTGAGGAAGTATGAAGTAGAAGGCTAATGGTGGCACCAACCCCTCAGCTCGCCTGGGGCAGGACAGCAGTACCAAGAACAGAGGCTGTGCTGAAGGGTAAAATTGTGCTGGTGGAGTTGAAAGGACCCAAGGATGTGTCGGAAGCAGAGGACTGAGGAGACCAAACAAGACGTCAGTCTGTAGGCGGGGTGGGCCACCTCTCTGCCAGGCCTGTTCTTGAAGTTTGACATTGAGTTTGGGAGAGAAGTCTTTGAGACTGTATGCGCGCACCTGTGTATAAATATATATAAAGGGCTGGATACCGAGAACAGGGAGGACATTGCTTGATACAAACTGTGGGTTCTGGCTTTTGTAGTTTCATCTGGCCAGTTGTGTGCCTGAGACTAGGATAAGCACAACATGTACAGTCCTGGCACTGGCTGAGGAAGATCCCACATCTAATTTCCGATATCTGCTGATTTGACTAAGCCCAGGTAAGGAGGTAGTGAACTGACGAAGTGGAGGCTAGCAAAACGACAGGAAATGAGACACCTCTAAATAAAACACTTCCTCCGCAAAGAGACAGTAGGGTACCCCGGGGCCCCAGAAACCACACTACGAGAGGACCTGATAGACACAGCAGCGCGAAGGGGGGAGCTATGTGGCAAAATATACGGACAGCTACTGGATAGAGCCTGGACTCCACTGGACAAGACCAGACAAAAATGGGAGGACGAGATGGGGACAGAGTTAGGATGGGGACTCTGGAGCAAAGCACTGAGCACGGTGAACTCCACCTCCTCCTGCACAAGGCTAAGCCTAAGCAGCTCAAAGTGGTGCACAGAGCGCATCTGACCAGAACCTGAATGAGCAGGTTCTTCCCGGAAGTGGAGGACAAACGTGAGCGGTACCCAAGAAGCCAAATAAAAACAATCATACTGGGGCAGGTGCCCAATGACCCCTCGTGGGGTATACCTGCCTGCTTGTCTGAAGTGGACACCCCTCTCTCTCAGACAGACAGAGGGTCTCTCTCTCTCTCTCCTATTTTATGATATGTCAATTGAGTTATGCGGAGCAGGGTTGGAGGGTGAGGGGTGTCCCCTGTGGAGCGCTAGCTGACATGGAGCAGTTGGGCCGAATGGCCTGCTTGTGGCATCTTCTGTAGAAAATGCAGAGCAGATCAGTCGAAATGTGTGGAGAGATTTGAAATGAATTCTGTCAGTGCTGCTCATCACCCCTGACATTTATTTCCCTTTCAACTCCGAAGCCTGTCTGAGTCACAAGGCTTTCTTGTCTGGTGCAGACTGCTGTCAAGATTACAGTAACTGGGGTGAGCGTCTTATCTAATCCATTCTGAAAGTGTTTTAATTTATTTTTTTAATTAAAAGTCTGGGACCGTTCCCTTGAGTACTGTAAATGTAACCATACTGGCTGCTTTACAGTCAGTTCTAAAATTACACTAGTTTAGCCACAGCTTGCAGAGTATTTTGACTTTCTGCCCCCCCTCCCCCCGAGTTGGTGGGTAGTGGGTCATGCCTCTGCTCCCTGCCCAAGGTCCCGAATCCAGGCCAGACCTCCAGTGCAATGCTGAGGGAGCGCTGTCAACAGAGGAGTGAACCCCCACTGTGCCATGGGCTAATAGAGTCATTGTAATGGGTGAAATGGTAAGTCTCACGGCACCGAGGATCCCAGGTTCGATTCCGGCTCTGGATCACTGTCCGTGTGGAGTTTGCACATTCTCCCCATGTTTGCGTGGGTTTCGTCCCCACAACCCAAAGATGGTGGATTGGCCACGTTAAAATTGCCACTTAATTGGAAAAAAATGAATTGGGTACTCTAAAGTTTAAAAAAAAAATGGTAAGTCACATACTCAACAGTTTGATGAGAAAATAATTCAGTTGTACAAGACATTGTTGAGACCACATCTCGAATACAGTGCAGTTTTAGTCTCCTTATTTAAGGAAGGATGTAAATCCATTTGAGGAGTTTTCCTAGATTGATACCTGGGATGAGTGGGTTGTCTTAAGAGGAAAGGCGAGACAGACTGGGTTTGATTCTACTGGAGCTGACGAGAGTGAATGGCGATTTCAATGAAGCAATGTGTGTCAGTGGTGGGTGAATGCTGAGTACTCTCGCCTAGGAGTCAGAAGGTTGTGGGTTTGAAACGCAAACCAGAGATTTGTGCACTGCTGCCCTTCCAATGGTGCTGCGCACCCTCAGTGCTGAATCCCCTGACCGTTCAGCACTTGGCACTGACATCGGGAGGCCAGCCCAGATTTGAGTGAGTGGCGTGCTCTCTGAATATCAGGACTTTGGGAGTGTGTCGGTGGAGGGTTAGCGCTGAGGGGGCACCGTGCTGACGGAGGAGGCAGACTCAGTTGAATCAAATGGGAGTTGGGTTGACTCGGCCTGCATTCACTCAGGTTGAGAAGAATCATAGGTAATCTCGACTAGGGCTTTTCACAGTAACTTCATTTGAAGCCTACTCATGACAATAAGCGATTTTCATTTCATTTCATTTCATTGAAATGTGTAAAATGTTGACAAGGCTGGATAGACTGGATACAGGGATGTTGCTTCCTCTGGCTGGGGTGGGGAGTGCGTTAGGATCACAAGGGGTCGCAATCTCAGGGTATGGGATGGACCGCTTAGAACTGAGATGAGGAGAAGTCTCTACCATAGAAGGCTGTGGAGGCCATCTCAATGAATATTTCTCTCTCTCTCTCTGTGTCTCTCTCTGTGTGTGTCTCTGTGTGTGTGTGTGTCTCTCTCTCTGTGTCTCTCTCTCTCTGTGTCTCTCTCTCTCTGTGTGTCTCTCTCTCTGTGTGTCTCTCTCTCTGTGTGTCTCTCTCTCTGTGTGTCTCTCTCTGTGTGTCTCTCTGTGTGTGTGTCTCTCTGTGTGTGTGTCTCTCTGTGTGTGTGTCTCTCTCTGTGTGTGTGTCTCTCTCTGTGTGTGTGTCTCTCTCTGTGTGTGTGTCTCTCTCTGTGTGTGTGTGTCTCTCTCTGTGTGTTGTGTGTCTCTCTCTGTGTGTGTCTCTCTCTGTGTGTCTCTCTCTGTGTGTGTCTCTCTCTGTGTGTGTCTCTCTCTGTGTGTGTCTCTCTCTGTGTGTGTCTCTCTCTGTGTGTGTCTCTCTCTGTGTGTGTCTCTCTCTGTGTGTGTCTCTCTCTGTGTGTGTCTCTCTCTGTGTGTGTCTCTCTCTGTGTGTGTCTCTCTCTGTGTGTGTCTCTCTCTGTGTGTGTCTCTCTCTGTGTGTCTCTCTCTCTGTGTGTCTCTCTCTCTGTGTGTCTCTCTCTCTGTGTGTCTCTCTCTCTGTGTGTCTCTCTCTCTGGTGTCTCTCTCTCTGTGTGTCTCTCTCTCTGTGTGTCTCTCTCTCTGTGTGTCTCTCTCTCTCTGTTGTGTCTCTCTCTCTGTGTGTCTCTCTCTCTCTGTGTGTCTCTCTCTCTGTGTGTCTCTCTCTCTGTGTGTGCTCTCTCTCTGTGTGTGTCTCTCTCTCTGTGTGTGTCTCTCTCTCTGTGTGTGTCTCTCTCTCTGGTGTGTGTCTCTCTCTCTGTGTGTGTCTCTCTCTCTGTGTGTGTCTCTCTCTCTGTGTGTGTCTCTCTCTCTGTGTGTGTCTCTCTCTCGTGTGTCTC